>NC_045173.1:3170553-3178053 GCF_900700415.2 Clupea harengus | reverse complement strand
AACAGGACTGATGGATTTGGGCAGTACACCGCAGACCTGCCCTGACTTCTCTCCCCATCATTTAGAACTCAGAACTGTGGCAGGCAGCCAGACTGGTAACCAAACAATTAGCCCAAGTAGAGAGAGACCTCAAACATTCTCTCTGATTACATTCCATTTTTCTAGCATGTCCTTATATTCAAAATATTAAATGTTGAAGAGAATAGAATCATTTTAGGCAGTTAGATAGTAGCTGTCCTTTACAACCTTAAGGAAGTCCAATGAATTTTGAGAACAGTCACGCTCAAGTTAATCAAGTTCAAGTTCAAGTTCAAATGCTTTATTTGTCACATACATGAACTTGTAGTGAAATGTAATTCTGATCATCCTAACATTATGAGGTAATGAAATGCCTTTTTGTTGTGGCGCTTGATCCCATTCGTTCCTGCAGATGTAATGCATGACTTTCATCTTGACCAACTGTACCTTTTTCAGACAGACTGGACACAGCACAAGTCACCCAGTGCCTTACAACAGGAGGGGCTCGGTCATCTCTGGCAACTGGCAAGTTAGAGGCACTGCATCAAGGGTCTGCCCTCTCTTGCCGATAGTGTGATTAGGTCACTGTGTCACCTCGCATTGGGGTCATTGTGTGCCACTTCTGTTTAATTCAACACACAAGACGAAGAATGCGGCCAGCACTCCACCTGTCGCAATACATTCAGGCACTGCCATATTCACTGCCTCTCTCTCACTCCCAATAGCCTGCCCTCTCTCTCACTCCCAATAGCCTGCCCTAATTCAACATTCATAAGACTGAAGAGAGGGCGAGGCATTAAAAGTTAGAGTACCTCAGTTTCTGGGAGTTTTTCCATTCAAGAACCGAAAAAAATAGAATATCTTTGCTGTGCTGATTGTAGATAAGATGTGTGGCAGGAGGGAGTGATCCTTCCCTCTGTGCCCGGGTTCAGCTCATCCATACTGGCAGGGCCAGGAGGACGACAAAATGAATGGATCTGGTTGTCTGGGAAAGACATCCAGAGAGGATGAAAAGAGAGAGGAGGAGGAGGAGGAGGAGGAGGGCAGCCATGATGTTTTTTCTTCCAGTGCGGCTGGTGACGGATGACCCTTGGGCCCTGTAATCACTCCATCATCAATGGAGATGACCCACACCATCCGGCACAGTTTGACTGATGTGTGTATGGTGGCAGTCTGCCTGTGAGCACGTGTTTGTCTGTGTGTGTGTGTGGGGGGGGGGGGGAGTGTGTGTGTGTGTGTGTGTGTGTGTGTGTGAGAGAGAGAGAGAATGTGTGGGGAACATAAAGCTGTGTATCTGTCAGTGTGTCTGTATTTATGTGTGTTCATACGTGTAACTTGTTAACTGTGTGTGTGTGTGTGTGTGTGTGTGTGTGTCTGTGTGCGTTGTGCGTATGTGTCAGTGTGTGTGTGCAGGTGAACAAGTTTGTGGTGTGACCCAGATACCCCTTGCCGGCGCGGCCGCAGATTCCCATTAAAATGTGATTGGTGAGGGCTGCTGAAATACCGATAGGGAGGAGAGAAAAGGGGGAGCAGAGACGGAGAAGGAGGTGGGGGTGGGGGTGGAGGTGGAGGTGGGGGGGTGAGGGAACGATACGCACGTGGAGGCGCTTTACGCCACTGAACCATGAGGTCCCCAGGGGAGCGGCGAGGAAGAGGGGGAGCGGGGGAGCTGGAAAAGGTCAAAGAGGAATATTCTCTTTCTGTGCTTTTGACTGCCCTTGTCTGATAGTGTCAGAAAGCAGCGGCCAGGAGCAGTCTCATCATCAAGCCTTAGAGTTGGTGTTCTTTACTGTAGAAATAAGAAATCATTTGAAGAAAAATCTAATGTCATTTATCAAAGGTATGAGTAGTGTTCATTTCAGTCCTCAGTAACATAATCTGAACAAAAACATTCTGATATCTCATCAAAATAAAAGTTGTTATCATTTGAATTGCTTTGTACCTCACTGAAACACAGGAATCAGGTGTCCTACCACAGCACTAAAAGGATTTCTTTACATGACGTGATTGTGATTCTGAACAAAGATTTAAAACCTCATAGTTATCATCTTGCACTGTTTTGTCTTACGCCGTCTCACTCATAATGGTAAAAACTTTCCAAAGGATGTGACATTACACTGAGTCCAGAGATGACTTCGAACCACGCCCCACGCCCTTGAACACAACCTCCGTCCTTGCTTAACCCTCTTTGAAGGGAATTAGAAAAACCCCTTTTTAAAATTCTCTTTCAAATGACAGCTGTCTTCTTGGGATAAAAATCAATTAATCCTTACTCATTCTCTCATGAATATCTAGACCTTGCCTTCTTTCATGTTGAATAGAAGGACTGAGATTGTTTATCGCTTCATTAAAATTCATTCTTGAATATACATTTTAAACGTGTACCTGAAACTGTTCATGGTTGGTGCCACCCAATGGTGTGCCTGGTGTTACTGGTATAACTCAGTTGGCAGGCCGTCGTGCCTCTCAGCGAAAACAGGTATTGATTATCTGAGTCTATGTGGGCTCAGCGGAGGTGCTGTGAAGTTGCGCCAGTATCGCAATCACAAAATAAATACACAAGTACATCCAGCAAGGACCTTTGCTGAGGAAGACCCCCCCCCCCCCCATCCCCCCCTCCCCTTTTTAAATTGCTGGTGGACTAAACCAATGAACAGGTAATTTCAGTGAACTTGAGGAAAGGAAAAAACACTAATTCCCCCAGTGCCGCTGGAGGTCGACCCAATCAATGCCTTCCAGCAGATAGGGTGGTGTGGCATCTCAGGAGGGTGAGGTAATTGTTGATACGCGCTTGTAGGGGACGTGATTTTGCTGTGGATGGTCTAAACGATACCAGCTGACTTGATGATAATTGCCTTCCTTCCTTGATTAGAGGAGTGAGCACAGTCACGTTACAAACGAGATGCAATTTCGGCACAGGCCAGTGTCTGCCTGCTCAAGTACACTTAAAAACAAAGACGGCGAAACAAAATGAAACAAAAAATAGCAACAGCATCAGAATATGCATTATATGGCTCTCTCACACAAGACAGACACAGGATGAGAACAGGAGAGTAAGAGGGGGAGAGAGAGAGTAAGAGGGGGAGAGAGAGAAACAGAGTGAGAGAGAGAGAGAGGGATTCTGTAAAGCCGACGGCAGTGCTGTTAATAATTAACGCTCTGGCTGCAGGCACAGGGAGGCTAAACTTCCTCTAACAAGTGGCTCTCTGACAGCAGGTTAGGGCATCCAGCTCCCACGTGCAGCACTGCACGGCTCACCGTCCCCCTGCATTCAGTGCAGCACCGCACGGCTCACCGTCCCTGTGCATTCAGTGCACGCACTCTGGACACTCTTATTGCCTTCCCCTGAACTTTGAAGCCACCCGGGTTTCACTCGGAGGCTGAGGCAGTTTTGTGATTCACAGCAGGCTCCAGATCAGCGGTTGTCTGGAGATCCAGGGCCCAGCGAGGGCAGCGCTCCAGAGAAGCTGAGATGAAGCGCCCGGGGAGAAACAATAGAAACAGTCAATCTGGTGGCTGCCACGTTAGACCCATAAATAATGAGTGCTAATGAATTACAGAAGCTATTAAGGGCACATCAAGCCCCAGCGAGGGTGTCACATCGTGATATATGACTGGGGCGGTCAGGGGTTTCACTGAATCTCCTCAGCACAGCACCACGTCTCACAGGTGAACAAACGGACGGGTTTCAATAAACTATACCGACTCCTCTCTGATAAATTCAGTATTCTCTCCCAACCTCCAACATTTTGAATAGAATCTCTGGTTGCGTTCTGCATGAGGTTACTTGCCATTGACTAGATACAGGTTTTCAGTCATCGTGCTAAAAAGGCAAAGAACCATTCTCTCCAACGGCTGCCTTTCTGAAAGGCCTCCTCCTTTTTTTACGAGGAGAAAAACAAATCTTGTTTTGATGCTGCCGCTGTCAGAGGCTAGCCAGGGAGGGTAGTAAACAGCGCCTTTGCAGAGAGCATTTAAAATCAATTCCTCTGCCATAGCCTTGGCTCTCTCTCTTTCTCTCTCCCCCTCTCTCTTTCTCTCTCCCCCTCTCTCTTTCTTTACCTTGCCTTCTCCCTAGCTCTACAAACCATCCCACACTGTCTCTCAAACATAGGCACGCACACACACACACACACACACACAGACATAGGCACACACACTCACACACTTCCCCCCTTGGTAATGCATTTCAATCCTTCTGGGGAACTGAAGCAGCACTTATGAGCAAGGCATGGTGTGAGAGAGAGAGAGAGAGAGAGAATGTGTGTGTGTGTGTGTGAGAGAGAGAGAGAGAGAATGTGTGTGTGTGAAAGAGAGAGAGAGAGAGAGAATGTGTGTGTGTGTGTGTGAGAGAGAGAGGCTCTATTACCTTCAAGTGACAGATTCCTCCCACACACACACCTGATGAGCACATAATTGTTTCATTCTAATCTGCATGTTTGGGCCGCTTGAGGTTCCTGGGTGAGGCCCCCATGCCCAACCACTGGGTGGAGATCCCTGGGTGAGGTTCCTGGGTGAGGTTCTGAGTTTCCACGTGCTTAAAGTATGTGTTCACCAGTGCAACAGCTCCAACTAGAGAGCTGCAGTCTTAGAGGTATCACACTTCTGCATCCACTCGTGATGAGCTGTGCGTTCCATCCCAACAGCAGACACAGCTCTGAAGACTGCCGAGTGTGTTCTATCCCCACAGCAGGCTCTGCTCTGAAGACTGCCGAGTGTGTTCTATCCCAACAGCAGGCTCTGCTCTGAAGGCTGTCGAGTGCGTTCCATCCCAACAGCAGACACAGCTCTGAAGACTGCCGAGTGTGTTCTATCCCCACAGCAGGCTCTGCTCTGAAGACTTCGAGTGAATGGCACAGCGTGTGGTCTCCTCCCAGGCCCGCTGTGTGTGGCCAGGAGTCTGTGGAACCTGACCTGTCACTAGGTAATGTGAACTTTACCGCAGCCACCCGGATTCCAGCAAGTTAGCCCTCCTCACACATCCCCCGAGCAGCACATTCAGCCACCCCGCACCAGAACAGCGTTTTCAAACGAAAACTATGTCCATCCAGACAAGCATTTTAGCTCTGTATCAGAAATAATCTCCATCCATACTAACATGCCTGAAAATAGAAAAACCCTTCTGGGAAAGGATCACGTGATAGGAGCGTGATGAATCAGGGAAGGATACGTCTTGACTGATAACACCCAGTCAGGAAATCGAACTTGGGTGTCTGTATTATCGTTTCAAAAAGTCACAGATTCCGGAAAACCCAACCTCTGAGTTTTCTAACTAAAACTGGGCCAGAAGCATTTCCAAAAGTCTCCACTTTGGGGCCCGAAAACTTTGGAGTAGTATAGACGCCAGGGATAAATGTTGCAAAAGTGATGCGTTTTAAAACTAAAATGAATTAGTATGGATGTAACCTAAGGATGCCAACAACCTCACACCGGTACAGCAGGCTTCGGATTCAACATCTGCTAACGTGGATAGCTCAGTTCAATTCAATAAGCTTTACTGACATAAAAATCAGATCACATAAAAATGAAAACTAATAAAATCATCGTATAAGCATAGGGAAAAAGACAGAGACAAAACTTAAACATCCACTATACAGATTTAAAGTAAGAAAAGAAGATGAGAAGTACCTAAAGTGTCATGGAACACAGACCTCATCAGTGTTGTCATCGGGATGCCATATGAACCAATGGGAGGAGGGCAGGTTATCTGGGGGTGTGGTATGGGCAAGGGGGTATGGGCAATGTCACATATACATTTACATACATTTATATACATGTGTGCCTACAGAGTGCACTTCCTGCGTATATACTGTGGTACTGCACACATTTAGGTTAATAAACATTATATTTTGTGCAGGACTTTTATGTTATGCTTCGTGGAATAAAAATATATACAGTATATATATTTATTTTCTGGTTTGTGAGATGGAGGGAGTGGACATCCAAGACACCAGTAAAAGCTCTGAGCTGCTGTCAGTGTTCAGAACATTTCAAAAAATGAGGTGAACAAAAGAGGTGTGTTCAATGTGTTTGGCCCTGTGTGTGTGTGTGTGTGTGTGTGTAAGTAGGTGTTTTTGTGTGTGTTTTGCATGTGTGTGTGTGTTAAAAGAGGATTCTGATGGAAACAGCCATCAAAGGCAGAGGAGTTAGTGTGTGTGTAGGTGTTTTTATGTGTGTTTGCATGTGTGTGTGTGTTGAAGGAGGATTCTGACGGAAACAGCCATCAAAGGCAGAGGAGTTTCTTGCAGATGACAGAAGCTGTGGCGAGGCATGGCTTTCATAGTTCACGCACTGGCCTCCCTACCCCGAGGCCCATCAGAGCTGAGATGACAGATCGACAGCTGACATCACCAACTGAGAGCTTCCCAGAGACCACAACCTTACTAAATAACAATCATCAATACCCCCTCAGCTTACCAATGTTTGCATCTTAGCACTGGGTTAAATATTGATATGCTGTTCAATAATCTATATCTATATGTCTAATCTATATATACTTTAAATGTTTCACTAAATTATCTTGATTTCCTTTTTTTTACATTTTGGATCGTAAATGTTTTGTTTCTTAGTAGACCTTCCAAAAAAAATGACCACATCTCTACCGTGGACCAAAGATTCACACACAGGTGTCTAAATGTGAGTGACTCCATTTCTAAATGCCTCAGTGCTCCCAGACCTGATTCTATCAGAAGACCAAAGTCTAACATAGAGAGCTCTTTTTTAATTTTTCTGTTGACAATTGGTTAAGCCAGAATGCAGACATACAACATGGCTGCAGTGCATCCCAATGCAAACGGCCTCTTCAAATGTCCGTGAAATATGGAATTCTTTGTTCATTTCTGAAGGGGAAGGCTTTCTTCATGCATGGCTTCCACTCCCAGTGTGGTGCTCGATGAAGAATGTTGTTACCAGGCAACAGGCATAACAATGACACAGGTGCTCACTCTCTGGAGCAGGGAGGGCTGATCATCCATTCCCCTCTCTCTCTCTCTCTCTCTCTCTCTCTCTCTCTCTCTCTCTCTCTTTCTTTCTGTTTCTCTGTTTTTCCTTCCTCACTCTCTCTTCCTCCGTCCTTTCTCTCCTCTCTCCCTCTCTCTCTCTTTCTCTCCCTTACCCTGTCTTGTCTGTCTGTCTTTTTCCTCCACAGGAGCTTAAATAGCCACTATTCAAGTAGAAGTTTTTCAGTGTCATGAATCTGAAGGCATTTTTTCCCTATTTCTTTCAACACTTTTGTGTAACTTTAATGTACAAAATATCTCCAAATTCCAAGGGGACAGAAATGGTACAAATTTACAAGTAAAGCTTTTTGAATGCATCATTATAATGTAACTTAGAATTTAAGATACCTTTAGCTATAAAATGTTTTAATATGTTTTACAGTCCATGCATTTCTGTTAATTCATCCATATATCTCAGTCCCAAACAAAGAGGGAAGGCAAGAGTGAGGGAAGGACACAAATAACAGGCTGTTAACACAGCCTG
>NC_045173.1:3163053-3165553 GCF_900700415.2 Clupea harengus | reverse complement strand
ACCTATTTAAACTAAGCATTCAAGACAAAACGACACTATCAGTATCAGTTGCAGTTGTACAGGTTACTTAATGTACACTGTAGACTATTGTACTGTATAGATTGTTTTTCTTCCAAGTCTTCCATATTTTTGGACATCTAATTGAAAAACTCTGTGGATCTATTATATAGCTCCCTGCATTTGTATTTGTTGATCACATACATATACGTAGTTTGTGATTGATAAACTGCATAGGCTATCCATAGCTTTTGCATTGGTTAAGAGTTGTTTAAAGCATTATTGGTAAAAATGGTATTAATGATTGATCAATGTCTCCTTGCGATACTATGTTACCAAGCATAACATTCTTGGTCTGTACCAGACTTTTTAGCTCCCATTTTTTCAGAATAAAGCTCATCATTGATGAGGGACACATTCTGACACTCAGACACGCACTAATACACACACATACGCATGTGCGCACACACACACTAAAACACACACATATGCGTGCGCACACACACACACACACACTCTAAAACACACTAAAACACACACATATGCGTGCGCAAACACACACACACACACACACTAAAACACACACATTTGCGTGCGCGCACACACACACACACACACACTTCACACATCGGGTGGTGATGACCTTGGATGTGTCAGCCTGAGTCTGTAGTGCTGAATGGGAGAGCATCCCTGAGTGTCTGTCTGAGGCGCGAGGCGGAGTGGAGGGACGAGGGATAAGTGAGAGGTCGAGGAGACGGGGAATGAGGCCATGGGAGCTGGTCACATGACCCCGGCCCCGACACATCATGGGGGTCAGCCAGACAAAAGGACCTGTCCATCACCGTGGAGATGCTCCCCCTCCAGCTGCAGCGCAGCCAGATAAACATGACTAACAGAGGGAATGGATGGAGCATCGCTCTCTCTTCCTCTCTCCCTGGCTCTCTCTCTCTTTCTCTCCCTACCTCTCTATCTTTACCATTGGATCTTACTTTCTCTGCCCCTTACCTTTTTTTTAGGTCAGCCTTCACACATCAAGGTGCTGCATCTTGTGAGAAACAAAATCCCCCCCCCCAAAAAAAATAGGTAGGTAGAGAGGTGGATAGACAGAGGGAGGAAGAGAGAGAGAGAGAGAGGTGGATAGACAGAGGGAGGAAGAGAGAGAGAGAGAGGTGGATAGACAGAGGGAGGAAGAGAAAGAGAGAGAGAGAGGTGGATAGACAGAGGGAGGAAGAGAGAGAGAGAGAGGTGGATAGACAGAGGGAGGAAGAGAGAGAGAGAGAGGTGGATAGACAGAGGGAGGAAGAGAGAGAGAGAGAGGTGGATAGACAGAGGGAGGAAGAGAGAGAGAGAGAGGTGGATAGACAGAGGGAGGAAGAGAGAGAGAGAGAGGTGGATAGACAGAGGGAGGAAGAGAGACAGAGAGAGAGGTGGATAGACAGAGGGAGGAAGAGAGAGAGAGAGAGGTGGATAGACAGAGGGAGGAAGAGAGAGAGAGAGAGGTGGATAGACAGAGGGAGGAAGGGACAGATAGGTGGATGAACAGAGGGAGGAAGAGGGAGAGCGGTGGATAGACAGAGGGAGGAAGAGAGAGACAGAGAGATTCAGCTGAGAGGTTATATTCCACTGCTCAGCATCAGGCCAGGAGTGGTTGCAGATACAGCCGAGAAGATGCGCCATAAAAGCATGGAGCTCTCTGTTTAGTGTTCGCAGATCCTCGCTGGGAAATGGGGAGACAGATCGGGGGATGGCGTGCTAATTGAGCGCAGCATCGAACCCGAAGGTCTGCACGCGGACGCTTTCTTAATCCACGGCTATTTAGTGCTGGCTGTGCTTGAGTAATTAAGCAGATAATCTTCAATTAAACCGAACTCGACCTCACACCCCCTCCCCCATGGCGAAGACAGATGGGCTCTGCGGCCCACCCCTTTCTTGATATAAATGGTTTGCCCTTCTGCCAGCATGGGGCCACATTTAAGTCGTCTTTTTCGTGTGTGTGTGTGTGTGTGTGTGTGTGTGTGTGTGTGTGTAAGTGAGATAGAGAGAGAGAGGTATGGAGTCTTCTGTCCCATAATAGCAAATATCTTGCTGTTTGGTAGCTGTGTTTTCAAGAGCCTCATATACTGATTTGAAGCCATTACTAGGTTTGCGCAATGAAAACGAACAAAGATGTGTCCATTAAAAAATCAATATCGAGGAGGTGTTCTAATGCTACTTAGAGCAGGTAACAAAAACATGATCAGAACACTACAGCAGAGGTAAGGGGATAATGGAAGATTTGTGAAATTTCAGCTTTCTGTGCGAGCCGAACAGCCTTCCCGTGGCCTGGTTTTACCAAATACATAACAGAACACTCAGCTAAACAGTATCAACATGTGTGTCAGTTACCAAAACCTGTCCGAATGCTGACATAAACAAGCACAACTAATATGAACTGTAATATGTTCCAGGTTACATTATGTAATATGTTTACGGTGGGTCTTTGTCCTTAATCTGGGTCAATGAA
>NC_045173.1:3150553-3158053 GCF_900700415.2 Clupea harengus | reverse complement strand
GTGTGTGTGTGTGTGTGTGTGTGTGTGTGTGGGTGTGTGTGTGTAATCACAAATATAATGCATATATGTTCTGCACTCATAGAAATGTGTAGACTCCCACACATAAACACAACCTTCAAAACCCTGAGATTACAAAAATATCCAATTTAATCTACGACTCCTTAATAATTATTGAATTGTATGAGACCTGGTGACCACAATACGTATATATGTGTGTGTGCATTCCTTTGTTTACATTTATGAATACTTGCAAGAATTTAAAAGGGTTGTGTTTGTCACTGGCGCTGTGCTAAACGGAGCACGTTTGCACACACATAAAAACACAGAGATATTTGGTTGCGCGGGGGCGGGGAAGTCTGTGACCGGGCGCTTCCGTTCCACCTTAAGAAAGGTACCTTAAAAGATTATCTCGGTTATTTCACCGCCACTGAGCCGGCACTAATAGTCCGAGGCAGATATTGAAGAGCAGCGCGGGGCCACGGAGATCTATTAGAAATTCCCATCTACGCGCCTCATACATATTGATTTCTGACACCAAGCAGCACTGAAAGCCCCACGGGAATAATATATTTAGCAGGGTTTGCAGTGAGGAGGTCACAGAGTGCATAAAGATTAGCCGCAGAGGCCCCTGACAGGACTGCGTGATTGTGCCCCAACACCCCTGTCCACATCACCCCACCCCACCCCCCACCCCACCCCCCCAAAAATGAGAAAATTCAGATGCACAAACAGACACAGACACACACACACACACACACACACACACACACACACACACACACACACACACACACACACACAACACACACACACACACACACACACACACACACACACAAACAGACACAGACACACACACACACACACACACACACACACACACACACACACACACACACACACACACACACACACACACACACACAGATATTTTCAGCCAGTATGCTTGTGCCCAACACTGTGCTGGTTTGGGTGTGAGATGGGGAAATAGAAAGGACAGGGAGGAAAGGTGCACCTTAGAATCATCCCCTCCAAAAAGGGCCGTCTTGTCCTTAATACTGACAGTCACCCATCACTGATGATGCTGAATAGAAGAGGTAAGCTGATACTGTTCATTTCCTGTAAGAAAAGTAATCCCGTGAATAGCATTGGCCAAAATAGGAGTAGTTTTATTCCCATAGTTAAATCCTGTCTTGTAATCTATCGTATCACACACATTCTAAGCATGGATGTGCACACAGTTATCATCCCTACCTGCCACTGATGTGGGCACAGAGTCCCAAGCCTCAGCAGAGACCCTGACCAGCAGGAGAGAGCTGTAGTTGTGTTATTGAAATTATGCATAGACTCTGTAAGAGATGACATATGTGTCTTGTTTTTAGTTTAATGCCCGTCTCCTCTGTGTGTGTGTGTGTGTGTGTGTGTGTGTGTGTGTGTGTGTGTGTGTGTGTGTGTGTGTGTGTGTGTTCTGATGAGCTTGTACAGGTGAAAGGGTAATTGCTTCAAAGGGAATCGGAGTGCGGGCCGCGTCACCGGGATCGGCGGGGGAGGGCTCGACTCCTCGCTGAGAGCACTTAACACCGCCCTCCCCCCACACCTCCCCTCACCTCGCCTCGCGCAGATTGCTCGCATACCCAATGACAACGCCGTCCCGCTTTTTTCTCTCCCCTCACTCCCTCACTCCCTCCCTCTCTCTCTCTCTCTCTCTCTCTCTCTCTCTCTCTCTCTCTCTTTTTTTTTATAACAGTACTTCAAAGCACCACTCGGCAGCCTCTCCAGAAATTACAACTGCTCTGGGTTTAGGCAATTTGACCAAATGCGGTCCGCATGTGAGGATGGGGGTGGGGAGGCGGCGTGAGGAGGAAGGGGGATGCGTGGGGTGCTGAATGAAATTACCACCACATTCGTTGAGGCGCCACTGCGGCTTGACAAAAAAAAGAGGAAAAAAAGGATTATCTGATTTTTTTGAGGAAGATCCCACAAAAGTGTCTTCAAAAAAGAAGATAACGCCTCCGAGTTGCAGCTCGTATTTGAGTGTGAAAAATGTCTCTTTCAAGGGCCAGGAATTTTTTGGTTTTATTGTTTTGGGGCCAAAATGCAACAACATGGAAAAGAGCATTTAGATATTGACAAGCTTTATTCCGATGTTGAGATCAGATTAAAACATTGTTTTGTGGAAGGATCATTTCTATCCTAAGTATTATTCTAATAAACCAAACAGTCCATCAAAAATGTCATTAGAAATCCCAGTAATCCCAGTAAAACAAACATGAATTTCACAGTCAGTAGTATATATGATAAGGCACTTGGAACCTGACACTGAATTGAAGTATTAATTTGAAGATGCCCAAGACAGCCCAGATTCAGACTTCTCTGAGGAATCCAGATTAAATTCAGAGCCTGGTTACATATTAAATTTGAATTTAATGCAGAAAGATAACATACATAATCTGCCATACATTTTTAACAAGAATGTTACTTATTCCTCAGACTTCCCAATATTGGAATGGGAGATGCTGGCGTCTTCAAGTGGAAATGTCTTCCCAAGTGGCGCTCAGTGGAATATTCTAATTTCACAATCCAACACTGCAGATTCTCAAGGTCCTCGAGTGACTGTATTCTGTTTCAGCTCGACTACAGACTAGGTGTGTGGTAGCACTGCTAGATTTGAAAAAGCTTAATTTGACCTGGAATCTACTGAAAAGAAATCCACCGAGCCTTTTTTCAACCTATTGTTCAACAGTTTAATGTACTTCCATGGTTTCACAGTTTTTCTGTTTATATTTTGTATTTTTGTTTTTGTTTGTTTTCAAATACGATACAAAAACGAGGGAGGCTTGGCCACCAGAACATGGCAAACATCCCCCACACCAGAAGACATCCAGTTTCCTGGGCGCTTCCCATTATGTACATAAAGAACTGTCTACATAGATAAACAGGCTGGCAGAACCTGTTGTTTCACCCACCACAGTATGCCTTAGGGAATACAAATACATTATTTGGGAAAAGCATGAATGATATAATGCAGACAGATATGTCTTCTACCCGAAAAATTTGCGTTATCACTCGGGGAAAAATGTCAGCTGCAAGACTGACGTGTCCACTATGTTTCTTCAAATCAATTAATATCAATATCAAATCTGCAGGTGACAGCCATGCCGGTAACCAGCTATGAGGTCACCGAGGTCCAGACCTCTATCGGATCTATAAATAACATTTGAAGCTAAATACAACTAGAAAAAAAAATCAGCGGCTGAGACCTTGTCCTCTGTGATGAGTGGAGGCTTATCTCAGTTTAGACTTGTTATTTAGTGTCCGCTGTGTGTGAGGTGGCAGCAGCTGGCAGCAGCTGGTGGCTTGTGTGTGAACTGGCAGCATGCAATTCGGCAAGACAAAACAATGATCATTATGCCATTATCTGTAAGAAACGTTCAAAACCGTAACCTGGTCCAGGGTCTGGAGTAAAGGCAATTGTATAAAACATGTTAAATATACGTACTCAGGCCATGATGAAGGCTAGGCTATGTATCTCATATTAGTAGGCTAGTTAACGTTTCACACAACGCCATTGATTTAAAAAAAAAAAAAAGCTTATGTAGGCAATCAATAATAAGCCTAGTATATCAATATCAATAATAGTAGGCCTACGAAACATTTCAAAGCCAAATTTGGAAATGAATATAAGTGTATATAAATAGCAACAGTTCAAAGTGACTGGTCATTGTCCCCCAACTAGTTTAGAGGTGGTGTTGGTAGGGTCCAGATGGTTTGCAGCCTATCCAAACTTAGTTCAGTACACTATACTGTAAATAGTTTTGTATTTCCAATACAAAACAGAATCGTTTATCATTTATAAAACATTTTGTTCAGTTTCTGATTGTTCAGTGTCCCCCAGTTAAAAGAGATGGGGTTAAGGGAAATCATAAAAATGAGTTTAGTTAAAAAGAAAAAGAAAAAAGAAAAGTACAGTATGAGGATGTGGAGATATATTTAATAACTAATTATGTGCCATTATTAAATAAATGTGATGCTTTGAAGGCACAAAAATGAACATTAGGTTAGAAAATACAACATTTGCCCTATTTAACATGACAAACATCCACGTGTAGTCTTCTCTCCGAACACAGATACAGAGACAGATTGGTTGAACAGATACAGATAATGATGTCTCTGTACACCTTAGTACATATCCACGTCATGAAATGGTTGGCCCACCTCCCCAGCCCCCGCCCGTGAGTGTGAGGCTCATTTTCATTTGCTGATCGAGACTCATAATTAACAGGAGTCCCCCCCCCACCCCACCCTCCTTTTTAGCATTTTTCACAATTTTGCAGTGGGTAAGTGGTGAGCGGTGGGTCTTTAACAGTATAGAGAAATAGCGTTTCCAAGGTTTCTTTTGCTCTTTAGGTCATTATCACCATCCTCATTACAAAGAGACAACAGGGAAACAACAGGAGTCAGGACTTGCTTCCCAGATGAGATAAGTGACTTCTGTGCAAACTACAATCATTCATTAGCTAAGGCTGAGGAACTCTGATGGGCAACATTACTGATCAATGTCTGAACACATTTGACCATTTATGGTCCTTCGTCATTCGTAAACATTTTCTTGTGTTACTAGATTGCTCTCTGTTGTTTTGGAATAACAGGGTTTACCAGTGTATCATCAGTCTAAGAGTAGCTTCCACTGCCCATAGACACAAAGAGTCTACCAGTCGATGACATTTTAGACCCTGGAACCCATTTCAATCAAACATACCCTCTTCCCCACACCAGAAATATTCACAAAACCATCATTTTTATCAGTGACCATAAACCTTGAACCTGCGATGACTTCCTCTACCCGAATGTTTTATCGACTAGAGAAAATAAAAATGGAAAAACTTCCATACGCTGGGGATGGAGGCTGTACTTCAGTCTCTGCAATGACAAGAGGTCTTTCAGCCCACTCTCCCTGCCTCCCCCGGTACAGTAAATTAGCATTCGAGCCGCAGCAAACGTTTAGCACTTTGCGATTGGGTTCAGCAGAGGCTGTGCCCGGCGCGTCCCTGAGGTATTCGTCGGGAGCAACGCATCGGCACTGTGGGCGGGGCTGCCTGTCAAAATTAGATAATAAAGCACCAGGGCGCCGGCGGATGAATGTGTGCGAGAAAGCATCCATCTTAGAAACGCACACTAGAGGGGGGCAGGGGACTGGGGGAGGCAGCGACTGACAGCCACGGCGAGATGCTGCATTCAACTTTTCTGTTTGGCTCTCCCTCTCTCTCTCTCTCTCTCTCTCTCTCTCTCTGTTTCTCTCTCTCTCTCTCTCTGTCTCTCTCTCTCTCTCCCTCCCTCCCTCTCTCTCACTCTCGCTCTCTCTCTCTCTCTGTCTCTATCTCTCTCTCTCCCTCTCTCTTTTTCGCTCCCTCTCGCTCTCTCTCTCTCCTCAAGGAAGAGAATTGATGTGCTTCTGCATGAATGCGGTCATTTGTGTATGAGAACTGTATGTGTATGTGTGTGTATCTGTTTACATAGCCTATGCATTCTCAGTGGCATTTAACCCCTTTTGTATTAACTGCCTGCCTGCTGATTCATCAGAGTCCATGAATTATAATGTCAGCCTGATGCACACACACCATCCCAGTGAGACTGTATTTAATATATGCCCTCTTGGGCAATCAAATCCATTTTTACTGTAAAACTCATATCTGATGCTCAGTGTCCTGAAACACCTATGGACTTGTGCGTCTCTACAACTTCCCCAAACCCTGTGAGTGTGCAGAACAGAATTTATTTTACTCATCTCAAACTACAAGACAGCTCTCTTACTGTAACTTGTGAAGCTCTCTTGCAGCCCTCCAACAAGAGTTGGATGTGTAGATCGATGTCCATTTATCGGCTAACTTGCCTGTAGATGTAGAAGAATGGCCCCTGGAAAAACAGATGTGTGGGTAGTAAGAACATCTGGTGTTACAGGTCTTTCACTGAATCACACACACACACACACACACACACAATCACACAATATGACACTAGTATTCTCTGTCTCTCTCTGTCTGTCTCACACACACACACACACACACCACACACACACACACACACACACACACACACACACACACACACACACACACACACACAGACACAGACACAGACATACACACGCATACACAGACACACACACAGACACACACACACACACACACACACACACACACACACACACACACAGACACAGACACAGACACAGACACAGACACAGACATACACACACACACACACACACACACACACACACACACACACACACACACACACACACAGACACAGACACAGACATACACACACATACACAGACACACACACAGACACACAGACACACACACACACACACACACACACACACACACACACACACACACAATGACACTAGTAAGTATTCTCTGTCTCTCTCTGTCTGTCTCTCCACCTAAACACTCCACATGATGACTGCTAACACATCACCATTGCATCAGGGCCAGTAAGGCCATGACCTCTGACCCCAAACCAAAAAAAACCATTTAACCACGTCTCGCACGCCCAGAACACATGGCTTAACAGAGATAAAGAAGAGGTCTGAGGGGGTCTGAGTGGAATGACGTAGAAGAGCACACACACACACAGACAAAAAACACACACTCACACCTAAGACACACACAGACACAGCCCACACACAGACACAGAGCGTTGGGTCTGTTCATTTCCTCATTGTGGGGCAGCGGCGCACACGTTGCCATTGTGATGAGAAGTCTCTTGATTAATGGAGGGGGGTTGGAGGTGCCGCTAATGGCCCTTTAATTGCTTTCTCTTCCTCCCCTGCTCCCTGGACTCTCTCTCTCTCTCTCTCGCTCTCTCTCTCTCTCGCTCTCTCTCTCTCTCTCTCTCTCTCTCTCGCTCTCTCTCTCTCTCTCTCTCTCGCTCTCTCTCGCTCTCTTTTGCTTTTTTTTCTCTCCCATCAGCACAGACTTCTCCAGCAGCTCTATGCTAAATGTGTCTAATACCGCTGGAGTGGGAGTTAGGAATGTCAAAGGCAAATTGCTGTCCTACACTTAGCAGCTGGCTAGTCGGTAGATTTGTGTATATTCCCTCATAAGTGCATGTAGTTATCTGCCACCAGACAAATGAGTGGAGGTATTAGAACAGCCGAGACCTTTGGAATTTCAATTTGGAGCCTCCCACGAGTCCAACCATTGACACGCACGAACGGAAGTCCTGACCAGATTTAAAGTTTTAATAAACGCACCATGCGGTCTCAGTCTATAAACACAGAAACGCATTGGCTGTTTTCACATGTCAGGTGTGGCAGGTTTTCCCATCTGCACAAGGCAGTGCGCACTTCATATGGACTCCCGAGCTGAGGATAACCCAGCTCTGAATCAGGTGAAGTGTGAATCAGTCCATGCATAGGGGCCTGTTCTGAATCAGGTGAAGTGTGAATCAGCCCATGCATAGGGGTCTGTTCTGAATCAGCTGAAGTGT
>NC_045173.1:3053053-3140553 GCF_900700415.2 Clupea harengus | reverse complement strand
GGCTACGGATAAGACAAATGAGTATAGATGGATGATA
Organism: Clupea harengus; assembly: GCF_900700415.2. Lineage (NCBI taxonomy): Eukaryota > Metazoa > Chordata > Actinopteri > Clupeiformes > Clupeidae > Clupea > Clupea harengus. Next base: position 3,140,516 of record NC_045173.1, on the reverse strand, counting down.
GCCAGTCTTCCACCAGCAGCCTGACAAACTAGCTATCCATCCAGCTGTCTTTTGTCCCTGTGTGTGTGTGTGTGTGTGGTGTGTGTGTGTGTGTGTGTCAGAGTCTGAGTGGGTTGGTGCACACACACGTCCACTGTATCGTTCTATTACATGGGCCACTGCCTGCGACGTTTCTCCGATTTCACCCCCTGCTCGCCTAGACGTGTCGGGTGGCCCGTGGGGACAGGGTGGGGTGCCGGCAGACATTATCCGTCTGGAGCTCTGTGCTTACAGACCAGAACGGCACCGCACTCGTGCTGCACACAGCACTCCAGATACACACATGCACAACAACACACTGGGTTTACTTTGGAGAAAACGGCATATTCTATTAATTTTACTTTAAAAGACACCAAACAGACAATTGGAGTTTACATTTATTTACAGTTCAGCTTAATAACACAGCACTCACTTCATTCCTTGAATTATTTTATGGATTTATCTATGAATTTATCAGTTATGAGATACCTGATAACAATTCTTAAGAGTATGCTTTGGTGTTTTGTTCAGGAACATCCGAACTATAAGAGAAAAGGGACACAAACATGATCTCATTGTCCACTGTATAGTTATTGTTCCTACTTAAATTTGAAGTTGTTTGTGACTGTATTTGTTATGCATTGCAAATAATACGAATGATATGAATTACGAATAATAGAGTTACTGTTTACTAAGCACACATGTAATCAATATGATTGCTGGAATTAAAGAGTGAACTATAATGCTTTCATGAACCACATGACCTCATCAGTCATAGAGCCAGCTTAGTGCAAAATATCTGGAGTTATCATTCTTTGCTCTGTAATCATGCTTCATTGTTCCAGCAGTCACCGTGTCCCATGGCCTCTTAAGACTATCGACATGACTGACGCCCGCCCTCTAGTGGTCAGCCATGTTCCTGTCAGTCAGGTGGCTGTTCTTCATCATTACTCAACACCAGCAGACAGACTGTAACAAATTAAAAAACTCCTGCTATTAAAACAAATTAATTCTCGATCAATATTATACTAATAATGTCAAATGTGGACAAAGCCTGGTGTGAAGGTTTGGAGAGGGGTGGCAGACCCTCGTTAACATTATATGGGAAATGGATGAGATGGCTCGGTTAACTCAGTTAGTGAACAAACTTGGCAACGTAGTTACTGAATATACATGTATCTATGTTATTCTAAAACAGTACTGTGTTCATACCTGAGAATACTGTTATTTGGGGTATAAAGACAGCAGCTCATTTTGTATACTTTTCGGCATTTTGCATTTTGCATACATCTATCAAAAGCAAAACTATCACAGTCAAAAATGAAATGTTGCGAAAATGATTATGCAAGTAAATAAAAGGGAAAAATGCCACTCTGTACTATCTTAGGCCACGTTTACACTGAGCCTGGATTGCCTGAATCCAGATTCATTTTTGGATCCGGTACCTTTTTTTATCGCAAATACACGGAGTCGTGTCAAGAAAATGCTCATTTTATTTGCGTTTAGACGGAAACGCTAGAGCAGAGTGGAGTGGTTGAATCTGCTGTAAAGACGTCATGGAGCATGCGCATAAAGTGACAGAAGACAGAAGTCGAGATCCAACTAGCTCAGGGGTGGCTAACCAGTCCAGCTCAAAGAGCCATAATAAAACCCAACACCATTTCAAAGAGCCACACTGTTACCTGACCATCAATGGCATGAAATGGTTCAACATAAAATAAGAGCCATAGAGAAGAGGTGACGGAGAATAATAATTGTATTTAATAAATTATCATGTTTTCAAAATACAGGAGAGCAAGGTGGCGGTAAAATAACTGTAACAACACACTCTCTCTCTCTCTCACTCACACACACACACACACACACACACACACACACACACACACACACACACACACACACACACACATACACTCCAACTAACTCACTCACAGAAAGAAAAAAACTGTGTACATAACTGTGTCTCAATTACTGTGTTAATGTCAGATATCCACTGTTCAAAGGTGTGCCGTGACAGCTGCAGGTCTGACACAGACTGCTTTAATCCCTCATTGTCAGGGTTGAGGATAGTGTGGTGGAAAAAATGTTAAACTCTTAATTACAAAGTATTTATATACGTACAATTAATCAATGTATAATAACCTGTGTGTAGATTATTAACTCATGTAATAATCAGTATAAGTAGAGCATTTCATGTACCCATGTATATTAACCAGTGTGTAGATTATTAACACTCAGTATGAAAAGTCATTATAAATGAAACACGAGCAAATCAACATAATCACTGGGATATACACAATAACATCATTGTCAAAAATACTGTGCTATTATAAAATAAGTTAGAATGCCCAATCTGTGCTCAAATATAGGGCTGGGCACAGTGAGAGTAAGGAATCAGTACATCAAGGACTATAGAGATCCGCTACATATAGGCCGGAAGGTCTGAAAACCAGATAACCCAACTCTGTTACTGGCCTAAACTTCTAAACTTGGCATAGATTCAACTCAGAGTTCATCTAAGGGCAGGGCATGATTCCAACCTAGAGGTTACTTAGAGCACATCTTGGTGCAGGTGGCCCAAGACCCGACCCATGAGGCCTGACGTTTCACTGTCCCAAATAAAAAAAACATATACGCCCAATTAGAGGGGGGTTGACCCCTTTGTAGCTGGACTTCTGTCACAGTGGCCCGGCCTTGGAAAACTGTAGAGGAAGACAGCTCCTATCCTCTGTCTCTTTCTAAGGAAGGCTTACTCGTTTACAATGTGTTAGATGTATCCAGGTGACTCTCTCCGCTATTTTGACTGTGGTAGATGTTGACAGTAGCACTTGGTATGGTCTGTCCCACTTGGGCGAGTGGCAGTGTTTTCTTTTGAGGCCGTTGATTAGGAACCAATCTCCTGGCCCAACCTTGGTTTCAGCCTCACAGGTTCCTGTGAAGCAGAGAGTTCTGAGAGCATTTTGCTAATTCACATTTTTGCCATATATTCTGCAAATGTATATTCAATCTCTTTGTCTGTTTCAGCAAATGGTTTGAGAGTTTAGGCAATGTAGATTCTTCCATACATCATTTCAAACAGTGATAACAACATGCATGCTTAATTTCACTAATTTCACTCTTGGATTCTCAATTTGCTTTTAACTCAATAAAATCAATAATGAATGATTAAACATCTTTCTCATAAAATTTAAATAAGAAGTACAAATACTGTAAATCCTCAAATAAAGACCGGGATTCAATTAGAAGCCGGGCTTCAGATAGTAGCCGGGGGCGTGGTCGATACGGACAAATAAAGGCCAGGCCTTTATTTAAATCTTTTATTTGGGGCTAAACAGTGTATATTCTATACATAATAATATGTTGGGACACCATTGTTTAATTTATTCTAAAACCCATGTATTGTTGGAACAATTCTAATGCCCAACCCACATCACATCTCTTCCTAATAAGTTTGTAGGGCATGTTTTTTAAACATAATCTGTATTTTAAATATCTCTCCTGTTTCAGACTCTGCTTTTAGATGTCTCTTTCTTCTTACAACCTTACTGTTTTGGGCATCTAATTCTCTGATTACTGCTCAGCAGGCACCAGAGTCACACAAAACAAAACAAAACAAAACAAAACAAAACAAAACAAAACAAAAAATCATTGGCTTTCTTGCCACCATTAACGTAAGCTTTGCTCTGTTTGGCGCAACCAATACTGCAAAAACATTTTCAAATCTGTGTTTACAGTTTTCTTCTTGTTGTAGACATTTTAAACCACCTCTTATTTCCATTATCATGTACGTCTTCTGATTTTGACACACTTTTTCCCATTTGTAAGTTATTTTATGTATTTCTCTTAATACCTCTAACTGATCTTGAAACCTTTTAAATTACCTTTATCTTATTCTTCACACTAGGGTTAGTTATGTTTCTATTTTCAGACTCTGTTTGTTCTTGAGGTCGCAATGCTGAGTCAACCCGAGCCCGACCAGAGGTCCTCCGTCTCTCTCGTTTTGTGAGGAGGTTGAGGCCAGGGGATTTCCCTGGGGTGATCAGTCCCATACTGGTTTCGGGTCAAGGCATCTCAGTAATGCGAAATCAGTCCTTTAATTACATAAATTATGACTACAATTATCTGTGTTTTACCCATTGTAAAAAGTTTGTCAGTATGTTTGCACATTCAGCATTTGCTTTTATTTCCATATGTTTCATATCCCCCTCTAACTGGGATATGTCATCAATTTTAGATCCCTTGTTTCCCATTTTTTATTATTCGTATAGCCTTTTTGCTAAAGCACCCAGGGGCTTACCAGGGGATCCCACAGGAAAACAGAAATGGAAAAGTTTGTTCCCTTCATACAAGGCGAACAGGAATATATATACAGAAATATCCGGAGAAATAGGCCTAGCGAGTTTTCAAGTTCAGATCACTGCGCTTTTACATATAGCCTTTAGCGTTCCACCATGGCAACAGGCCTGCTTTAACAGAAAAGTCCTCTCTTCAGGAAGGCTGTTTTAACCTTGAGCTAACGGTACCCTTCTTCAGGAAGGTGAACAGTGCTTATATATCTTTAGCGCGCGCTAACCTTTTCCTTCTTCAGGAAGGTGATCATGGCAACAGGTCTTCTGTACATATAACCTTTAGCGTTCCAAAAACGAACGGCACCCTTATTCAGGAAGGTGAACAGTGCTTATATATAACAGAAAAAGTCCTCGCTTCAGGAAGGTGCTTTTTAACCTTGAGCGCTCCAAAACATGAAAACTACAGACAGGAGTCTCTCTAACTCTAGCAATTCGTTCAACACACAGGGCAAACAGGCAAAGTCCTTCTTCAGGAAGGTGCTCTTGTTCCCCTTTCCACCCCGCGGCAAACAGGCAAAAAGTTTGTCTCAACCCCAAGAAAAACTATACTAGCGTTCACGCACAACAAACAAACAATATACTCACAAACAGCTCGGAGTCCACCCCCTATAGTTCAATTAAATTCCTTCACTCTCGGCTCTCCTCGCTGGCAGGCCCTGGCCTCCTTCCAATTTAAGTTGGAGGTCTTTAGAAAAACAGCCTCGTACTCCTCCGTAAGGTTCAGGTCCTGATGATTAGCCCAGCGTGGAGAGTCGATGAGGTTGTTGGAATCCCGATCACGAGCCCCCAAATATGATAGGTGAAAATTCACCCTAGTTACCTCAGGACTCCGGAGCTGCATGTAAGTATATTTATTAGACAAACAATCGGAAATAGAAAATTACAATCGGGCTCACTCCCAGCACAAGGCTGAAAGTGAAGCCATATTAAACACATTGCACAAGGTTTATATAGACAGAAGTTTAGTAGGGATAATCACCTGGTGGATCTCTGACGTCCGAGGCAAGGATAGAAGTTTTGCACAAGGTCGGAAGAAGCACAGTTCGACCCTTCTTATCACTTCTGGTCTAAACATGCTCTTGTACATATGCAGACTAAGTGGCACCTAATAATCTAAGTTACACACGCACACAGAAAATCCATGTTCCTGCTTTCATAAGCACATGATTCATACAAGGAATATATTAATACAAGGCACTTGATTCATATATTCTTAAGTCATTAAGAGTGTTTGGAAATTATCTCCATCAGGGGTGATAAGGGATATATGGTGACAGGAGAAGCGCCAAGGCCAAGCTAATGTATAAAATGATGTTCAAACCATTGTAATAGGAGTGCTGTCTCGAGACGAGCTCAGGTTTATGCTTTTGGTATTGCACTGACTAAATAAACCTTATTTGCTTCACACTCTGCCGGGTTTGCTGACGTTTTTGAAGATCTTCTTCAGGAATCAACGAGAAAAAAGAGTTTTAATTGGATCAGAATATACAGTTTTTCCTTATCTCAAACCTACAAATCTGCAACAACATCATGTAAACAAGACTTCACAGCCTCTCCCTCACTATATGACTTTTTTTGCTCGAGCAATATTCCATGCCACCTGATACGATGCCAATGTGACCGTTTCAGAGTACTTCGTAAATTTTCGAAAAAGCTGAGTCTGTTTCTCTAACTGACGTTTCAAAGTATTTACCTTGTGCTTGCGTAGCTCTGTGCCTTTAGGAAACTCCTGACCTATGTTATCATGGTGTGTGGAGAAATGGCACTCCAAGTTTGAGGCTTTAAAATGCGACAGTGATGACTGGCAAATTAATCAGAGGGGTTTTCCATTTTGCTCCACGACGCGCACTGCGCCATACATCATACATACATACATTACATTACATTGTTTGTGTAAGTTACTGTTTTGTAACTTCCGTCTATAATAAACAATCTTTTCGTGAAAGCGGGGTCTCTCTCTCTCTCTCTCTCTCTCTCACACACACACACACACACACACACACACACACACACACACACACACACACAATCAACTTTTGCTACTTGTGCATATTTGTCCTCTTAAACACCCATGCATGCACACGAAGGAACATCAGTCACCTACACCAACTTCTTTAGAGACCCTATCCACCACCCACAGCTGTACCATGCATGTAGCAAAGGACAATGAGGCCCTGAAAGCCATCCAACAGGGGAAGTGTAGAGCACAGCACAGCCACGATGTTGTTTAACAGGGGTAGTGTAGAGCACAGCACAGCACAGCCACGATGTTGTCCAACAGGGGAAGTGTAGAGCACAGCACAGCCACGATGTTGTCCAACAGGGGTAGTGTAGAGCACAGCACAGCCACGATGTTGTCCAACAGGGGTAGTGTAGTAGAGCACAGCACAGCCACGATGTTGTTTAACAGGGTAGTGTAGTAGAGCACAGCACAGCCACGATGTTGTTTAACAGGGGAAGTGTAGAGCACAGCACAGCACGGCCACGATGTTGTTTAACAGGGGAAGTGTAGAGCACAGCACAGCCACGATGTTGTTTAACAGGGGTAGTGTAGAGCACAGCACAGCCACGATGTTGTCCAACAGGGGTAGTGTAGAGCACAGCACAGCACAGCCACGATGTTGTCCAACAGGGGTAGTGTAGAGCACAGCACAGCACAGCCACGATGTTGTTTAACAGGGGTAGTGTAGAGCACAGCACAGCCACGATGTTGTTTAACAGGGGTAGTGTAGAGCACAGCACAGCCACGATGTTGTTTAACAGGGGTAGTGTAGAGCACAGCACAGCCACGATGTTGTCCAACAGGGGTAGTGTAGTAGAGCACAGCACAGCCACGATGTTGTTTAACAGGGGTAGTGTAGTAGAGCACAGCACAGCCACGATGTTGTCCAACAGGGGAAGTGTAGAGCACAGCACAGCCACGATGTTGTCCAACAGGGGTAGTGTAGAGCACAGCACAGCACAGCCACGATGTTGTTCAACAGGGGTAGTGTAGAGCACAGCACAGCACAGCCACGATGTTGTCCAACAGGGGTAGTGTAGAGCACAGCACAGCACAGCCACGATGTTGTTTAACAGGGTAGTGTAGTAGAGCACAGCACAGCCACGATGTTGTTTAACAGGGGTAGTGTAGAGCACAGCACAGCCACGATGTTGTCCAACAGGGGTAGTGTAGAGCACAGCACAGCACAGCCACGATGTTGTCCAACAGGGGTAGTGTAGAGCACAGCACAGCACAGCCACGATGTTGTTTAACAGGGGTAGTGTAGAGCACAGCACAGCCACGATGTTGTTTAACAGGGGTAGTGTAGAGCACAGCACAGCCACGATGTTGTTTAACAGGGGTAGTGTAGAGCACAGCACAGCCGCGATGTTGTCCAACAGGGGTAGTGTAGAGCACAGCACAGCCACGATGTTGTCCAACAGGGGTAGTGTAGTAGAGCACAGCACAGCCACGATGTTGTTTAACAGGGGTAGTGTAGTAGAGCACAGCACAGCCACGATGTTGTCCAACAGGGGAAGTGTAGAGCACAGCACAGCCACGATGTTGTCCAACAGGGGTAGTGTAGAGCACAGCACAGCACAGCCACGATGTTGTCCAACAGGGGTAGTGTAGAGCACAGCACAGCACAGCCACGATGTTGTTTAACAGGGGTAGTGTAGAGCACAGCACAGCCACGATGTTGTTTAACAGGGGTAGTGTAGAGCACAGCACAGCCACAATGTTGTTTAACAGGGGTAGTGTAGAGCACAGCACAGCACAGCCACAATGTTGTTTAACAGGGGTAGTGTAGAGCACAGCACAGCCACGATGTTGTCCAACAGGGGTAGTGTAGAGCACAGCACAGCACAGCCACGATGTTGTTTAACAGGGGTAGTGTAGAGCACAGCACAGCCACGATGTTGTTTAACAGGGGTAGTGTAGAGCACAGCACAGCCACGATGTTGTTTAACAGGGGTAGTGTAGAGCACAGCACAGCCGCGATGTTGTCCAACAGGGGTAGTGTAGAGCACAGCACAGCCACGATGTTGTCCAACAGGGGTAGTGTAGTAGAGCACAGCACAGCCACGATGTTGTTTAACAGGGGTAGTGTAGTAGAGCACAGCAGGGCCACGATGTTGTCCAACAGGGGAAGTGTAGAGCACAACACAGCCACGATGTTGTCCAACAGGGGTAGTGTAGAGCACAGCACAGCACAGCCACGATGTTGTCCAACAGGGGTAGTGTAGAGCACAGCACAGCACAGCCACGATGTTGTTTAACAGGGGTAGTGTAGAGCACAGCACAGCCACGATGTTGTTTAACAGGGGTAGTGTAGAGCACAGCACAGCCACGATGTTGTTTAACAGGGGTAGTGTAGAGCACAGCACAGCACAGCCACGATGTTGTTTAACAGGGGTAGTGTAGAGCACAGCACAGCCACGATGTTGTCCAACAGGGTTAGTGTAGAGCACAGCACAGCACAGCCACGATGTTGTTTAACAGGGGTAGTGTAGAGCACAGCACAGCCACGATGTTGTTTAACAGGGTTAGTGTAGAGCACAGCACAGCCACGATGTTGTTTAACAGGGGTAGTGTAGAGCACAGCACAGCCACGATGTTGTTTAACAGGGGTAGTGTAGAGCACAGCACAGCACAGCCACGATGTTGTTTAACAGGGGTAGTGTAGAGCACAGCACAGCCACGATGTTGTCCAACAGGGTTAGTGTAGAGCACTGCACAGCACAGCCACGATGTTGTTTAACAGGGGTAGTGTAGAGCACAGCACAGCCACGATGTTGTTTAACAGGGGTAGTGTAGAGCACAGCACAGCCACGATGTTGTCCAACAGGGGAAGTGTAGAGCACAGCACAGCACAGCCACGATGTTGTTTAACAGGGGTAGTGTAGAGCACAGCACAGCCACGATGTTGTTTAACAGGGGTAGTGTAGAGCACAGCACAGCCACGATGTTGTTTAACAGGGGTAGTGTAGAGCACAGCACAGCCACGATGTTGTCCAACAGGGGTAGTGTAGAGCACAGCACAGCACAGCCACGATGTTGTTCAACAGGGGTAGTCTAGAGCACAGCACAGCCACGATGTTGTTTAACAGGGGTAGTGTAGAGCACAGCACAGCCACGATGTTGTTTAACAGGGGTAGTGTAGAGCACAGCACAGCCACGATGTTGTTTAACAGGGGTAGTGTAGAGCACAGCACAGCCGCGATGTTGTCCAACAGGGGTAGTGTAGAGCACAGCACAGCCACGATGTTGTCCAACAGGGGTAGTGTAGTAGAGCACAGCACAGCCACGATGTTGTTTAACAGGGGTAGTGTAGTAGAGCACAGCACAGCCACGATGTTGTCCAACAGGGGAAGTGTAGAGCACAGCACAGCCACGATGTTGTCCAACAGGGGTAGTGTAGAGCACAGCACAGCACAGCCACGATGTTGTCCAACAGGGGTAGTGTAGAGCATAGCACAGCACAGCCACGATGTTGTTTAACAGGGGTAGTGTAGAGCACAGCACAGCCACGATGTTGTTTAACAGGGGTAGTGTAGAGCACAGCACAGCACAGCCACGATGTTGTTTAACAGGGGTAGTGTAGAGCACAGCACAGCACAGCCACGATGTTGTTTAACAGGGGTAGTGTAGAGCACAGCACAGCCACGATGTTGTCCAACAGGGTTAGTGTAGAGCACAGCACAGCACAGCCACGATGTTGTTTAACAGGGGTAGTGTAGAGCACAGCACAGCCACGATGTTGTTTAACAGGGGTAGTGTAGAGCACAGCACAGCCACGATGTTGTCCAACAGGGGAAGTGTAGAGCACAGCACAGCCACGATGTTGTTTAACAGGGGTAGTGTAGAGCACAGCACAGCCACGATGTTGTTTAACAGGGGTAGTGTAGAGCACAGCACAGCCACGATGTTGTCCAACAGGGGTAGTGTAGAGCACAGCACAGCACAGCCACGATGTTGTTCAACAGGGGTAGTCTAGAGCACAGCACAGCCACGATGTTGTTTAACAGGGGTAGTGTAGAGCACAGCACAGCCACGATGTTGTTTAACAGGGGTAGTGTAGAGCACAGCACAGCCACGATGTTGTTCAACAGGGGTAGTGTAGTACAGCACAGCACAGCCACGATGTTGTTCACACCTCTGTTTCACACCTGAACCCCCCTCAGACATATCCTCCTGGGAACCAAGAAAAATGAAGAGAAAGGAGAAATGCATGAAAAACAAATGTCAACTACAGAGAACACAAGTCTATGGGTTGGTTCTCAGGAGGTTACGGAGAGTACACAAATGTTTGTGTTGTGTTAAGCTCACACCTATGCACACAAATATGTAGGACTGCTAGATTCTGTCAAATGCCGACATAACTAGCCTGACGATGTCATACTCATAATTCTAGTCAGAATATGAGTCTGATACCGCTCCATTGGGCTGTGATTATGGGGCGTGTTTCAACCAAACCAGGGGGAAAAAATGCATCTTCGCTCAATTGGATATACCTAGAACCAATCAGAGCAACATAGTATGACCATAACGTAGACCATCGGGGCCAGCTGCTACATTGAACTTTTACCGGATCCTGTAGGAAGGACGGCAAAAACATCTTTTCGATCGACAAATGCCTTGATTGCGTTTCTCTGTTCCTCTTTCAAAATGAATGTGCTGTCAATGTCTTCTAAAACAGACTCGAATCTCCACATTTCAGCTCTCCAGCGGCAGCCATGTTTTGTGAAAACTAATTCAACCCAAACGCTCTTTGGTGACGTGGTTGATTACGTTACGGTTGATCATCTGTCCATCATCGTATAAAGCCCGCCCTGACAATTTGATTGGTCTATCTATCGCCTCACAGATTTTTTGTGAGGAGATAGTTTCCCCCCAACGGAGCAATGCCAGACCGAACTTCCCGACCTAAAATGTTGTGGGCGGGGCTAAGTTCATCTGGCATCCAGGCTACGACATAACAGTACATAGTGCAAGACAGTGCATACAATGTAGGCTGACTAGGAGAGGTTTGTATGTGCTGTAGGTCACTTAACGTCGTAGCAACCGATTATGGCAGACATTCTGCTTAATGTCTCATGTTGATGACATGACAATGTCAGTCCTCTGAGGTGGTTAACAGAAGATAAGGGGCAAACGACACCAGTATCATAGATCACATGCCCAGGGCATATTAAGAATCTGTACCTGTACCTCAATACATTCTAGAATCCAGGGATGGATTAGTTAACATGCTATGATTTAGGCAATGTTTGGTTCCTGTTCCTTCTCGCTCCTGGTCCGCTGTAATTGTCTCCTTGCTGCTATCATTTAATTTCCTCCTCTTCCTGTGATATATAATGGACCCCTTTTTGAAAGCATCCTCCAACAGAGGCGGGGAAGGATGCCAGCCACCCACGCTCTCACAAACACCCACACAATCACACACAACCATGCCCTCATCACTCACACACAGTTGAGGCAACAGTGAGCCGTGGCCAAGCAGTGATCGAACGGAAAATAATTTTGCAGCGTAGCTTTTGCCCACTAACCTTTTCAATGGGTTGCTCATGAAGATCAGCTTTCTCTGTGCATCCCCAACATAGTTAGCGTTTGAGTCACAGGAAAACTGAGACACTGCAGATTGAGTCATGGTCTGGGAAAACAATGCAAGCCATTTTTCACCTGAAAGATTCTAGGCTGATTACATCAGAGTTGAACTGGTTTTAGTGTTTAAAATGCTGATCAAACAAAAACTCCAAAACAAAAAAAGTGTTTTGTAACTCAGTTCTATTTTAAAGGTTTAATACATTATCAATTTATCTTTTTCTAACTGTTTTGTTAAATGAATATTAGTACTATATGTAAGGAGTTTTGGTCAAACACTAGCAATCTAACTACTGAAAAGGAAAGCAAAAACTTTACATACCCCAACAGCGACATAGCTGCACTGATAAAAAGCTTGCTGGCAGGCTAACTTTTGGCGATGTAATTGAGCTGTGAAAGCTTTTTATTTTAATTCCGTGGGATGGTTCAACCCAGACCACAGAAGGGCATAATGCATAGCCTAGGCGGCAAGTTGAAACAAGTGTGGTTATCTGTATCTGTTATCTGACTGTAAATGTCACCGGTCGAAATAGGCTTAACACACACGTTACCATATGGTCCTAGTATTGGCGGCGCGGGGCGGCGCGGGGCGTTCTGACTGTCCATGTCAAAAGCTGTACAGACTTCAAGAGCCGTATCCTTCACTTCATGAGCCCTTCTCTCTGATTGACAGGTGTCAATCTCCTGCCTCTCTGGTGGGTGATTGACACCTGTGTGTGAGGTACTGCAGTGTGTGCTTGTGTGTGTGTGTCTGTGGCGGGGGGGGGGGGTCAGCTCATGCTGACTGGAGAGTTTGGTAGTCATGCACATAGACATATATATGTTTCTTTGATGTCTATTTTTATGTGCATGTAATTTCTTTGTGCATATTATGTATTTGCTGTAAAGCACTTTGAGCTGCATTCTTTTGCATGAAAGGTGCTATATAAATAAAGTTTTATTATTATTTTTATTATTATCTGTCCTTCACGTGATCATATACCATGAAAATGAATTTGACAATGATGCACGCTCTAGTAAAAACATGCTTCAAAAAGTGAGAAATTATTGCTGTCTCTTTAGATTACTGTGAAACACTATTTAGTGAATATCACTTTGGCCAGAATGTTGTGCTGACAGTCGCTATTGCACAAGTTGCTGGTAAAGTAATGTCATTGTTATTTCATCAGCCTTTGGCAAAATAATGTCATTTGACCAGCTGTCACCGAAGTTCCATAGGTGAGGTGTTTGCCTCTTGCTGGTGTATGTACAGTATATATGTGTTTGTGTGTGTGTGTGTGTATATATATATACACACACACATACACAAACACACATACAGTATATAAAGATATTTTACTGTATATTGGTGTACCACTGTATTGATTTTATCTATTTTCTTTTTTATGATTTAATGACTATCTGTTTTGTCTTGCTACCTCTGTGAAGCACTTTGCAACATGGATTTTGAAAAGTGCTCTATATTATTATTATTTGTATATTTTCACGGCGGTCTTGTGGAGGTGTGCTTTAGGCGAGCTTTGACACTATAGCCTACTTTCTTCACTGTAATAACAGCCTGAGGTGTAAAGTAGGTATACTCAACCATGTTGTTGTGAAGACAGACCTGGTTAAAGCAATGACATGCTATTTGAATAGCCTGTTCATCTGGTAATATGCATGTAGCCTAGGTGTCCATAAGGTTTCATCAGACTGGAATTTCTACTTTAGCCCATGAATGCCTAATGAATTAATCAGAATACCTCTCCTTCGATAATGCTATTGCTTATGCTTTACATATTTCAAGCCTGAGAATATGCACATAAACCACAAAGGAGGCTAATAACAGCCAGTGAATTAAAGCTTTACTAAACATACTATGAATATAATACAATTGTGAAACTAAACTAATATTTGCAAAAAGCAAACAAACAAACAAACAAAAGCAAAAAGTCCAAGAGAGTCTCTTCGTGTTTGAACAATCCGTTTGGATTAAAGCGTGTGGTATCCTCTGTAAAAACAAAAAAAGAGGGGAGATAACCCGTTTTTTAGTTCAAGACTACTCCAATCAGTCAAAATTAACATAAGGAAAACACAAGCTTCAGACTCTCAGATTTACAGTTTCGACTTCAGTTTTAAATTAAATTCAGTTCTTATTAACAGCGTTACTGAGGCAGATTCAGCTTATTATTACCCTAAAAAGCACAACAGAAGGCCAGTTCAGTAACGCAGCAAGGCCAAACCCCTGTGTTTAGAACTTTAGAATAACTTTTAAACACAAACAATTACAAATGACACAAAAGAGGTATCACTTTTAACTTACATATAAGGTGTCTTCTATCCATTTAACCCTAGTTTACATTTACTTCAGTTCATAACCATACAAAGGCAGCCTTGGCTAAATAGGACTGAAATATGAATAGACAAAGAAATAAAACAATTATCCCAATAAAAACCCACCTGAAAGTAATCCTCCCCGGCAGCCGAAGTTCTCAACTCTAGGTATGAACCGCAGCGGTAAGACCAAACAAAAGAATTAAGAGTGCAAGATGAGAACTCTAATATAAACTCCGTTGCCATGTCCCCTGCTGAACAACGACAAGACAGTTCTCAACGTAGAAGTGTGATCACAGAGCTAACAAAAGGCCGCTCTGTCTGGAGTACACAATATCTACAATAACAACAACGTCCGAACAACACAGCAACAACAAGCGAACCAGAAACTTTCAGGTGAGACGGGTAGAGGAAGCGAGACTGTTACCTAGGCCGGTATCAGAGGTGGGTAGTAACGCGCTTCGTTCACTCCGTTTCATGTACTTTTCACAAGCATTTTTTCCCAATAAATTGTACGTATAGGAGTAATTGTAATTCAGAATAATTTTCACTCGTATATATCAAATATTCATACAAATACTAAAATATTTACGCAGACGCCTCATTGCTAAATCAACGGCGCAGCTGTATTGAGCCACGGCACTGGACAATGGACATCTATGGAAGTCAGTCCCAAAACAATAGTCTGAGTGGAAATCAGTGGGAAAATGGGCTACATGGGGGTGTGCACGTCGTAGTACTGTATCAAGATATTGAAAGAAACGTCCAAGTTTAACTAGCTAATGTTAGAACGTTTAAGATCGTATTGGCTAGATTCAATGAAGCCTAATCTATGGGGCAAAAAGCTAACGCCAGCTTCTATATTCGCGTCTGTCTGGTTTATTCCAAGACCGATTAACACATAGGCCTACAGTCCATTGAATATATCTTTCTCCTGCTTCAGATGTAACTTTAGCATTTTTAGCAGGATTTAGAAGCATTTAGTAGGCCTACTCCTAAACTCAACAAAGAAACAGCTCTATTTCGTTTAGTGCAATATTACATTATTTTGTAGTAGCCTATTAGGTTCACATCACTTCAACTTTGTCCCAACCATACACAAAACTGAATATATATATATAATATATATATATATATATTAAAGATACACGGTAAGTAAAGAATCTAAGGATGTGCAAAACATGTTTGCAATTTCAACTGAATAAATAAGAGAATATTTGTCTAGCCTGTACCTTACAGTCTAGACAAATATTCTCTTATTTATTCAGCCTTTTGTTTGCTTTAGTTATTTGTGTTAACATTTGTGTGACTTGTTTTTGTGTTGTTAACATAGTAATTATACTAAAAAGCAATTCCGCTTAGGGGAACCAAATGGCCAGCAGCAGCCCTGTGTGTGTGTATATATATAATAATTATTACTATTATTTTTTATATTATTATAATTTTTTTATTAGGTTTATTTAGAATGTGATTTACTTGAATGTGCAGATGGTAATGTTGCGTTGTGTTTATAAGACAAGCGTTTGAATATATATATATTCTAAGCATAACCCCACATTTGAATATAGTACATATGCCTAATAGGTGTAAAAAGTGTTCACAGAGGTCTTTTATTGTGGCCCACGGTCTGACAAAATATGCTCTGGGACACCCCAGCAAGTAAAAATGTCCTTCTGCAGACACCGTAGTGCCTCAGCACTGGCACCTTATGTCAGGGGCCGGAGTCGGGAAACAAACCTAGGCCACTGGAATCCTGGTTCAGAGACTAACTCACTGAGCAAATTAGGAGGACCCAAGTGCAAAAACGTTGTCTTTAATTTCGTATCCAACAAAAGACGAAATCCCAAAAGTCCAAAAACAAAGCTCAGAAGTTCAAAGACAAGACAGGCAAAAACAGCAAAACAGGAGGTGACTGGTGACTAGAAGACTGGAGACTAGGACATTTGGACACTTGAGATTAGAAAAACTACAAACACAAAAACAGTAAACAGTACGACAAAGACACAGCAAAGAACAGAACAAAAGGCCAGGAATAAATACAGGTGAAAAAATTAAGGGAAACCAGACACCGGAAGTCAACAGAAGCACATGTACAAACACAACAGGGATAGAGTCTCTTGCCTGGCGGCCTCTAGGGCCCCGAAGGTCCCAAATCGTGACACCTTACCTGAGCAGTGGGAACAGTTCAGTTCAGGACATAGTCTCCCACATCCTTCCACATCTCTGGCCAGACATCCATCATTCTTTTCAGTGTTTTATAGGGTCCTAATTGACCTAATTGAGTACATTGTCACGCATAGTCCTGGGGACAAAGATTTGATAATACGTACCATGTTGTGGATGTTCAGTTTTGCGATACACTTTATCCTCCAGAACTGCATATCCTAATGTACACTGATGAGGGGTGGTCTCTGGCTCAGTCACCATTCTGTACAGCCCCTGGCTTTCAGGGTCTTTCTGTGGCACTTTCCAAACATCATCATCTGACAGGGAAAACAGAACAACCTCGTCTGGATTTGTGATACACACAGCCAAAGAAGAAGGTTGCACAGGAGAGAGCATCAGGAGCAAAGCTCAGCTTGCCCTTCCTGTACTCTATGGTGAAACAGAATTCTTGGAGATGCAACCCAGTTTTGGTATACTGTACTGTAAAATGTCGTAAAATGGACACATATCTATGTTTGACTCAAATTTAGCTAAATACCACACACACGCTACTAAATGACTCAAAGCCTATTTGACTGTTTTCAGCAGTGGGCAGACAGGATAGAGTGAGGAAGGTGTGGGCTGTATGTGGACTGTAAACAGAGGAAGAGCTGGCAGGGCCCTGGAGAAGTCACACATGAACGTCTGCTGGTCATGTGACCACAGAGAACTCTGACTGAAAAGAGGAGGAGGAGGAGGAGGAAGCCCGAGCAGCTTCAGCCTCAGTTGGTACTCTCCTGCCTGACAGACACACACACAAATGGCCCTTTGTGTCCAAATGATATCATGAGTGTATGATGCAATGAGGTGGATCAAGGGTGGAAAAACCACCCTATTTTCCTCTGGGCACATCAGGGCTCAACCAGACCAAAGCATTAGGCAAGAGCTCTATTCTTATATAGAGACTTCTTTCGCAGTTTTGGTTGGGTTACTACATCCACCCTGAAAACAATTATCTCCTCTATTCTTTTTTCGTAATCAAATGTTTTTTTTGTTTTTTTTAACAATGAGTTTATACAAAACATACACAAACAATACTCCCAAGAGATAGGAACGTGTCCTAGGATACAACATGAAGGGGAGAGGAAAAAAGCAAAACAGAACAAACAAAAAAGCTTTCAAAGCCCCAGCGGAACAGGACCATATTTTCAGTGTCTAGTTTAGACTACACTTTTGATGAAAGTAATCTCTGTTGGTCATTTCACCACTTCCTTATGGAGGTGGAGAGCTGAAGCCTTCAAAGGGACAGGAACATAACACATGCATGTCACACAACTAAAGTGATCATTCGGTGTCTTCTCCAAGCATCGGCATGCCACGATTGTCTTATCTGGATAAGGCCCTTGCAATAGGGAAAGTTGAAGCTGGTGTTCCTGAAAACCAAGTTGCAGCATTATTTGGAGTCAGCCCTGGTACCATCTCCAAACTGAAGGCCAAGTTCTGTCAAACCGGTGATGTCAAAGACAGACCGCGAAGTGGGCGTCCCAGGAAGACAACACCCCAAGAAGACCGGTTCATCACCCGTACAGTACTGAGGAACCGTAGGCTGTCTTCGAGAGATTTGCAGGCAAGGTTTGCAGGACGTTATGGCATACAAATCTCTGATCAAACGGTCAGGAACAGACTGCACGCAGCCAATCTCCGAGCTTATAAGGCTACCAGGAAGCCTGCAATAACTGCCCTTCACCGTCAGGCCCGTTTGCGCTGGTGTCAGCAACACCGAAAATGGAATCGGAACATGTAGGGGAATGTCATGTTCAGTGATGAGTCCAGGTTCTGTCTGCCGAAGTTGGATGGCAGGAACAAAGTATGGAGACGACGAGGAGAATGCTATGAGAGCTATGCCGATTGTTGCAACGATCTAGTAACAGCTTTTGGTGGAGTCAGTGTCATGGCGTGGGGCGGTATCTCCATCACTGGCAAAACAAGGCTTGTCATCATTAAAGGCCATCTCAATGCAGTGAAATATCGGGATGAGATTCTACAGCCAGTGGCCATCCCATATCTCCACAATCTGGGACCTAACTCCATCCTCCAAGATGACAACGCTCCACCCCACAGAGCTAGGGTTGTCACAGACTACCTCCAGAACGTGGGAGTAGAGAGAATGGAATGGCCTGCCATGAGTCGAGACCTCAACCCAATTGAACACTTGTGGGATCAGCTTCGGCGTGCTGTACGTGTTAGAATGACCAACAGAACCACGCTGGCTGACCTGCAACAACTCCTGGTTGAGGAATGGAATGCCATCCCACAGCAACGTGAGACCAGCTTGGTGACCAGCATGAGGAGGAGGTGCCAGGCTGTTGTAGCTGTGTATGGATCTTCCACATGACAGTGTATTAAAGGAATAAAGTGTAAAATTATCAATATGTCTTGTTTGTTCCTTGTTACTGATCAAGAGTTCAATCATCCAATCAAAACAACTCAAAACAAGAGTGAATATCAACAGGGGAATACACTGTTTAGCATTGGCAATCAAAACAACTCAAAACAAGAGTCAATACCAACAGGGGAATACACTGTTTAGCATTGGCAGAGAATTTGGGCAAAGTTTACTTGGGCGCTACCCGCATAATCAGCTGTGCTGCTCATCCCACAAATGCATGATCCTTACAAGTTGGACATCATTGTAAAGGTAAATACCAGGGACGTGCGGTCCTATGAGGCAGGTGAGGCAGAGCCTCACATGTCATCTTGGAAAGTAAAAAAAAAATTATATATATATATATAAAATAAATATTGATATTTCTCTACTAATCTGTGGTATGGGTGTAATTTCCGCATGATTCCAATCATTTCGAGCATTTTTATAATCAAAATCGCTGAATTCGCTGAATTTGCGCATGTCCTATTCAAATAGACGGGAGAAAACAAGGGACGTGCGGTCAGGTTAGGCACCATGTATTGTCTACGGGAGCTAGTGAGGCAGTGCCTCACCTAGGATTGCGCAATCGCTCCAAACTGGGTTTTGCGCATGCGTGCGCATGCGTAGAACCTTTGAGCTGAGCTCAAAACGCATTGAAAAATCATGTAGGTGAGGCACACAGTACCTCTGCCTCAATGAAGGGGGCGTGCGAGAGCGCACCTGTCGGGGTTATGCTGGGAAACGTTGCTCTTCTTCTACACTTCTACTTGACGGCGAAAATGGAAGATTTTATTGCTAAGCTGAAGCAGTTCTCAAAACTGGACTTTCAGTCCAAAGGTGAAATGATTAATAATGGGAGACCAATGCCGGAGTTAAAAGATATGCTTCAAGCGACGGGAACAGAAGATAACTCGATCGACTTCTCACATTCAAAGCCAAATTGCTTTGAACATGTTTGGAACCTCAAGAATAAATTTGGTTTTGAACTTACAGCGGCAGCTCCGTTGATTTCCCATTATTTCTCTTGGGATTGTTTTATGTCTATGTGAAGCCATTTAACATCACTCAAGTGGTTGTGATAACTTGGAACCCAAGACTGCTTTTTATTGGTGAGCTGATTTTGAGAAATTGAACTTAAATTGTAGGTAAGTTGTGTTTCCTGGTTGCAATGGTTATCCTGTTGCTACGTTAGCTAATTAGCTAGCTAAGGACACTTAATGACCGTACGAGTTAATCGGAAGAGTTCAATTTGCATGAAATGATAGCTGGTTATCTAGCTGATGTTATAGTCTCCTCGATTTAACTCTTAAAATTATAATGGGAAAAGGTAGAAACCCTCAGGGTGCTTGTGCAACTTCGTAAGAAAGAGTTCATATTCAGGAGTTCATATTCATGAGTGCATAATATTTACACATGAGTTCATCACAAGCTAGCAGCTGCCTACTGTATGCACCTTACCTATGTGTGAGTAAAGAATGCTGATATGAAAAACAACCAGTAGTCAATGTGAAAGCTGCCAATTGAATGGTGATCTTAGATACTCTATCTATCGTAAAGGCGCCTATTAACGCCCCAGCTATTAAAAACATTTATAGATCGAAAAATCTTCAATTTTCAATCAATCAATCTTACATATTTCAGTAGCGGTGGGTGTCCAGATTAGGACTGGTAACTTGTTTGGATTTCAACTGAAACGTGTTTTCAGTTTTTTTTTCCGTTGTGTAGACCGACACGCAAAATTAGCTGATACAGGAGGTTGAACCCATTAACGGCCTTTCTGTATATATGTCTATGGAAAGCTCTATGACCCATAGATATATATAAAGGCTAGATGTCTCGTCCAACGGAGTCGAACGTCCGCACATGGCGGCCATCTTGCCCCGGTCAGTTCGCTCACCCATAACATTGTGTTGGTATTGGTATGTACTTTTTAAATAACCATAACTTGCTCAATTTTCAACCGATTTTTAAACGGGTTGGTTTGTTATAAACGTCAGAGATGTAGTTATGACACTGCATACTTATGAATAATTATGTTATTTTCTTAAAAATATCCAAAAAGCATCCCGAATTATAACCACGTGAATAACGTTTGTAAGAAACCAAACCATTTGTAAATCCGTTGAAAATTGAGCAAGTTATGGTTATTTAAAAAGTACATACCAATACCAACACAATGTTATGGGTGAGCGAACTGACCGGGGCAAGATGGCCGCCATGTGCGGACGTTCGACTCCGTTGGCCGGCAACGCAGACAAGACATCTAGTCTTTATATATATCTATGCTATGACCCTCACAAATTCTCGTTGCGAAATCGAATTCGTTCAGTTCGTTCCATGAGGGTTTGTACACACAGAAATAAATCGCTGTCTAGTACACTAAATAACGCTGTACTGCATTTTTTTGCACACATACAAATTAAATACCCCCTTTGGGTAGGAGCGTATGGTGTTTAAAATCCGTTATCCTGGTTGATATAGAAATCAATATTAAGTAACATGTACCTGCGTGAGGCGATTAATAGGTTTCGGGCGTTAATAGGCGCCGTTACTAAATTGGGTTTATGTTAGTGCTGTCAAACGATTAAAATATTTAATCGCGATTAATCGCATTTATGTCATAGTTAACTCAAAATGAATCGCGATTAATCGCAAATTTGTATCTATTCTAAATGTCCCTTCATTTATTCATTTTTTCCATCATTTTATTTTTATTTTAATGCCCTTATCAACATGGAAAAATGGATTGGCTTGCTTTATGCAAATGTTTTATTTTATTGAAAACCAACATTGCCAAACAGGGCGGTACAAAATAAAATTAGAAAGTGCACATTTCAGGTAAACAAGGACTGAGCCTATAGTGCAGTTAAACCATGGCTTAATATTTAATTTGTTTCAAGTTTGCTGGGAACATAGCAGTCAGGCCTCTTATTTCAGAAACAATTAACCGTAACAGTTAGGTTACCAATAAAAGGTAAGCCTACTACTTCTTTGCTTTCAGCCAGCTGCCTGTTGACATTTTCAGACAACAGTGAAGCTCGCTTCTTTTGCACAACAAAACTTTTAAAAGTAAACTTTCCATTCAGAAGCATTTCGCCGTATCGCGCTCACCATTCACTCAAACCGTAACGTTAGCCTACTACACAGTTTGCGAGGCCAAAAAGAGCGTTAATCTAAAAAAAAAAAGATTTTTTTTTTTTAAATCGCGATAAAAAAATTAACGGCGTTAAAATGCGTTTGCGTTAACGCCGTTAATAACGCGTTAAACTGACAGCACTAGTTTATGTATTTGTAAATTTGACTCTGAAAAAGTCAGTGCCTCACCAGCCACGAACCTCACCGTACGTCACTGGTAAATACACAGGCCTTCCAACTGTATTAAATACAATGCCAATTAGCATTGTAACAACAAAGAAATAATTGACCAAACACACTAGTTTATTTTCAATGTCTAGGGTAGACTATACATTAGATGGAATTACAAAGGAATTGTGTTTTGCAATCAAGTAATCTCTGTTGGCCATTCCAACCTTCCCTTATGGAGTTAGAATAGTTTCAGAATTCATAAATAAATGTCACGTGATTCACAAATCCGATTCACATGCAAAAGTTAAGCAATTCACAAGGACATTCTCTGCAGCCTATCAGATGTTTCTTATAATTTCAGCCGAGGGTATGATTTAATTTGACCAAATTGCGTTACGTCTGCGCAGTGTCCAGTTATATGGACTACTATACCATAATGAAAATCTGCATTAAATGATAACACAAAGAGGAATTCGTGTTACAGTGCCCACCAACTGGGAATATAACGTGTTAAGCTTGTTAAATCCCTTGTCATATGTGATTGAACATGCTTGAACTACGAATATTTGAAAGAATGGCCAATCATCCATTTCAAACAGGTTGCTTTCCCGAAGTAGAGCACCTGCAGAGGGCACTTAAAAAAAAATGCTGGGTTGAAAACAATGTTATGTCTAAACTGCAGGCATATCAGACTTGTTTCTCAAATCAGATCTTATGAGACGACTGTCTGCACTGTTATTTGCAAGTCCAGAAAATACCCACCTATTTGCATGGGTTGTTATAGTAACGACGTAGGCGTCAATAGGTTCTTTCCAGCTTTGCCTGTAGGCTACAGAAGCCTCCTCCAACGTGCCAATAGGCAAATGAATTGGTGGCAGTGGTGGGACCATGTCCTACCAAGAGAGATACGCCACCACCAAGCAACAGCCATGCTTCACCCATTGCTGGAGGAGCAGCCCAAACGAGTCAGCTCAGGACTCTGGTAATGCTTTGCGCCGGCTTATTATAAAGCCTACCCCTTGGCAGATAATAGCTCTCATGACATGTTTGCCAGAGATCACTTTGTCAAACATGTGGGTTGTGGCGATTTATGAGTCCATCTCCGTAGCCAGAAACCAAACACTCTGGAGGAGGCAATTAAAATGGCCGTTGCATTAGACCTTATGAAGAGTTTGGAGATTACCCAAATAAGCTCATGTCCTGGTAAATACAGGGGCACAAGCCGACTATAAACCGTGGTTTATACATTGATTTTGTAAACATCTCTGTAGCCCTGCGGTTAATACTCAGGTGCAGTCTATACATGGGAATGCCTTTTTTCCGTCTGGAAGTTAGTAACGTACATACGAATCCCATTCCAAACAACATGGGATAGAACACATTTGCACTCACACTCAGTCTTCCATAACGATAAAGAAATGGGTGTGTGTATTCCACCAGGGTAGAGGCTCAAACGCAGACAGGGGGTCCAGGATTGGGTCAGGGAGATGAGCTAACCAAAGCACAAAGGAAGGATCCGGAATTCAGCCTGATTATCAGTTTTGGCAGGATCACCCCAAGCTGAGAAAATATCAGGCAATTTGGGGCCAGCTCCAGGTGCAGGGTCAACGGCTGGTGTGGATGCCACCAGCCTACTCTGATGCGGCCTCAGCTACTCCTCAGCTACTCCTCAGCTACTCCTCAGCTACTCCTCCCCTACTCCTCAGCTACTCCTCACCTACTCCTCCCCTACTCCTCAGCTACTCCTCCCCTACTCCTCCCCTACTCCTCCCCTACTCCTCACCTACTCCTCCCCTACTCCTCCCCTACTCCTCAGCTACTCCTCAGCTAAGTGGTGCTTCCTAATAGCATAGTTCTGGTGGTACAGGACGTGTTACATAGTAACAGGAGTGTGATTTGGGTTCACATAGGGATCCAGAAATTGCAGGCTTAAGTGAGGGATCGCTTTTATTGGCCTGAATGGTTTGAGGATGTCAAGCAATTTTGTGCTTCTTCCTAGGGCAAGTCTCAACCTTTTGAGTGTGTAGCAGTGGATATATGGGGACCACTACCCAAGACCCCAAGAAATTATTATTTTTCAAAGTGGACTGACGAGGCTAAATCTGTGGCTCAGTGGGTGTTTCCGTTTGGGGCCCCACGTAGCATTCATTCCCACCAAGAGAGACATTTCTATTTTGCCCTGTTAAGGGAAGGGTAGCAGTTATTGTGTATACATTAGTCACAAATATTCCCATATCATCCGAAGCGTAATGCACTGGTCGAGCGGTTTAATCGCACCTTACTGTCAGTGTTGTCACCGTTTGTAGAGTATAACCAGTCTAACTGGGTTGTATCATATGTCCTGATGGCCAATAGAAGTAGTGTCCATGCCACCGTAAGGTACTGTTTGGGCAGATCATTCTCCCGGTGGATGTGATGTGGAACACAGGCCATAGGGAGAGATTTTCAGCAGTTACTGACTATGTTCCAAGGCTCACTGATACCTTATCAGTGGTTGGGACGCTCAAAAACACATCAGAGTGAGTCACCAGCATTATGACGTGGGGGAATTAGTGTGGGTCCAAACTACAGCTAGCTTTTGGTATCAAAATTGCTGAGGCACTATAAAGGCCACTATAAAGTTTTGGAATGCATCTCAGTGTGTTGTACAGTTGTGTTTGCCTGAAGGGGGAACTGAAGTGATGGCACATGGAGTCACCCATATCTTTCAGCTTGTCAATAAATACACGTGTACACTGTCCGTTAGGGGATCTCAAAACACGAGAGCATATGTATTTACAACAGTGGTGTAAAAGTGAGCTACACTGTGCAACTTTAGGGAGAGCTCAGTAGCAATACCAAATACCAAATACCAATTGTTGTGTAATGGGGCTTTAATCCATTACAACAGATTGGACTGAGCTGTTATTATATGAACTTCCTTGCTTCAGAGTGAGATTGTGTTTCTGCTTATTCTTATCCAGAGCTCATATATGGATCCCCCCCCCCCCCCCAAACACACGCACGCACGCACACACACACACACACTATAAAATGTATTCTGAGAGCCAAAAGGGGGCGTGGCTGCTCACGTGTCATAGTTTGGTTAATTGAAAACTGACTAACTAAGCTCTGACTGTCACCTGATATCCTGAGTTGGAAGACGCTAATAAAACTAATAAAATAACCAAAGGAACTCTCTCAAAAAGATGAGACACTACTAAGAAATACATACCACGTTCCTGTTTCCCATTGTAATATCCATGTAAACACACATTACAAATGACTACAAAAAATTCTAAAAAGTGTTCTGAACTATTATTGTTGCTTGTGATACTGAGCTAAATAGTGTATTGATATAGGTGGGCATGGGAAGCTACAGCTACAGACCTACAAAGTGGTGTGGAGGTATGTCTGGTGTTTAGAAGGTTATGGATATGATACAAAAAACAGGGTCAAGAGGAGTTTAAATATGAAGCATGATATGCTCTACTTAACACACATTAATATGTGCCTGAAAAAGACCATTCATGTTCATTTAGCAACACAGGGAACAAATGCATATTTCCCTATTGTCTTTGATATTCAGGGCATACAGAAGTATACCAAATATGCCATAATAGCCCAGAATCACTTGATGGCCTCTATGTGACCCATGCTTTAGTGCACAAACCCACTTGTATACACACAAACTCTGCAAAATGTGTAATTCAATTTCCATTGATTAAAAATCGTTTGGGGACTACTAAGAAAACTATTTCCTTTTGCTGATTGGACCAAATATAGAGGCATGTGTCTAACAGTTACATATTATGAAATTCAGCCTTTCCCAGACCCAACATAGAGATTCTAAATCCAGTTTTAAATAGTTTTTGGGCCAATTCCACCAGCGAATGAGAGAGGAATTTGAAAATGACTTTTGCCAATCCACATCAGTGAAAGGTCAACATTATAAGAAACAAATATTTAAACCTAGCGATTTTGATCTCCTGATTTCATTATATATCAGAGAATGTCCTCAATATATCTATTTAGAGACACCAAAGGAAGTTCAGCTGAATTTAGATACAGTGGAATGAGGGGAAGTCAATTTCTACCCCTTAGTACACTACCCCGGTGTCCAAATGTCTTATTTGGTCAGGGACACTAAGGGCACCCTGAGGTCATAGCGCACCACTTCGGTTAATCTTAAAATAGCTAGCTAAACTTCGAGCTTTTTTTTTTTATTCAATGGGTCCAGTTCCCAATATTAACAAAAAAGAATCCTGTTCCCTTGGTCTTTGTAAGTGCAGCTAGAACAGACTTCTGGGGCAGTCTTCAAAACAGATTTGTATGATTCATAGTACATAGTCTCTTTGATGTGTGAAACAATTAAAATATGTAATATTAGGCTATTTATTCAGATTTATCAAGTATTAAAAATATCAAGTATTAACAGTAAAATCTAATTTATTTATAAAGTATTTCGGTTTTGGATTTATGTTACGATCCATTATGCGACCTGTTCAGATATTTTCATGCTCCAGGAAAATTCCAATTTTAAGGAGGAGAAAATATCTCATTATATCACAGAAGACTGATGGCCAAATTGATTCTATTCAGTGAAACACTTCAGACATAATGCTCTCAACATGCATACTGGTGAAAGAGTAAACTATCTCTCTTTGCAACAGAGGGGATATCTATATCAATTTTATTGTCAATTTATGAGGTCATAAATTCAACAGTTCAACAAGCAAAGTAGAGGACTCAACTTTGGCAAAGTGATAATAAACACTCAATTTATAGATGAATCAGATACTGTAGATTATTGAAACATGTACACCAGCCATCGTGTACATTCGACCGTCTGACTCATATGCTGCCCTCTAAATGCTCCACCCTGCCCAGGCATGGACTCTACAACAAAACATCTGAGGATCTCTTGTGGTATCTGGCACCAAGACATTAGCAGCACATTCTTTGAGTCCTGGAAGTTGCAAGGTAGAGCTGTCATGGATTGTCTTCTTGTGCCATCGCAATCTTTACATCAATGCAATGTGCCACCACAATCTATATCTATGTATTCACTGAACAGAGTCAAGCCAGTGTAAAAGCATGGCAGTGGCAGAACAAGGATGTCCAGTTAGTAGTTAAGACTCATCATAAAGTGCAAATACGCCAAATACAACAGGATTACCATGATGGTGCATTCCATAACTGGCAATAGATGTTTTGCTAAAAATGACAGAGGCTAAATGTATGTAGCGGTGGCCCTTTTGTCAGTGAGTGAGCTGTCCTGTCTGCTGTGTCCTCTGATGAAATCTGAAGACTAAAAATAGTCAGGCTGGGGTGTGTCAGCTGCTTGACTCCACTCAGAATTCATGAGTCAGGCGACATGTAATTACACACAGCTGTGAGCTGCGCCGCGGGAGCCGTGGCAACAGGGCTCACTGGCTACAGGGGGGGCGGTACAGGTGTTGTGAGAGACAGCAGGGGTCACTGGCTAGGGGGGGGGTGGTACAGGTGTTGTGAGAGGCAGCACATATCATTGGTTCAATAGAATCCCATCTGACGTGTATCACTATGTCATCTATAGTTTGTGTTACAAGGCCTGGTATTAAACATGTAGTTACAGTTACGGATACAAGTTTGGATTTTTGTACATCGCAAAGCTCTGATACCCCATTCGATGTTTCACCCATGACTGCATCAAGTGATGCTGTACTGTGAACTGGTGTTCAAGGATTGATACAATGATTTAACAAAAGCCTGATGCTCTCATTGACAATTAAAATGACCAACCCATGTTGAACTTATGTTACCATAATGAAGGCCTCTGACACTGCTGGTCACAGAACCACTTACTACCATTTAAAGTGGTATTAAATAATTTCTCTGTTGATAGTGAAAAGGGTTTTGAATGTAATATCCTAATTAAGCTCTTTAAACACTATATATGAGAATATTCAAGGTCATCTGTTAAATATTTTTAGACAGGCAGTGTGTTCTGTCCAACCTGCATTCCAGTTACTGTACATGCAGAATACCTCATTTGAGGCAGAACTACACCACATATCTGACTAGAGTGAAAAGCATTCAAATACCATTTTTCAATTGATAACACTATTAAAAGCGCTTGATATGTTTACTGAGGCTTTGCCTCAAGACAGTAACGGATGTTGAGGACAGCATTGTAAACCCTAGAGAGGTAGCCTGTGTCTGGGTTTGTGTGGGAAAGGTGAAAAATATGTGGGACATTCCTACTGTAGAGATGTAATCCTTTTTACCATCTTACTGAAAATTAAGAATGAGGAAAGACAACTGACCAAGAAGTCAGAGGATCAGAGGTTCTACATTTTTTTTAGGAAGTAATGCTGCAGTTAAAAGGAAACAAAAACTGAACAGTTAACATGGTGATGCTCTGGAGAACCAAAACTTTACTTCCCATAGTCTGACAACGCAAAATAAATGAAAAAATCAAGTCTGTTTCCAAGAATTAAGTTCAAGCACATAGTGTTAGTGTATTTTGTTGTGGAAAAATGAAACGTGTCTATTACCTGCAATAATGACATATGTCAGAAGGATAGTATTTGATATTTGTTCATTCTGCTTCTGTACATAATGATACTTTTTGCTGGTTTAAAACAGAGAAAACATTGCCTTCAGAGTTGCATCATAACAAGCATTTTTTTGTAAAAAAAAAAAAACCCTACAGACTACACTTTTAAGTCCCTGTTTGGTGGGTTCTAATCCTTTAGCATCATTGGTGCATACCTTCAAAAACCTACTCTGTATGACCTTGAAACATGCCACATTGACCAGCCATACACTGTTGACATGTGCTGACAGTCTCTATGGAGTTGCTCAACAGCATCTATGCAGGCAGTGGAATTCCCCAAACTTCCCTGTCTTCAGTCTCTCTCTGTAATGCCCTGCAATTGACAAGCTACAAACTTTGGGGAGAATGGGAATCAGACATTAACTCGACAAAAGTACAGCAACATCTTTGCTTGCTCCCTTGACTATATGGCCTCTGGTCTAGCTGTTCAAAAAGACAACAACACAATTATCAATTCAGCACAGGCAAGCATATGCTTCGCCATTCCATGAGCCAAACGGTCATATTTACACAATTTAGGGAGAGTTTATCTGAATTGCGATAACTACTGATTTTTGTTCAACACTGTCACCCTACCACAATTAAGCTTAATAAAGCTATACCACGAATCTCTAGTTGGCTGGATGAAAAAATGGCCTTCTGTCACACCGTAACTGGCTAAAACATTTTACGATATATAAAGACTCATATTATTCGTATCCTCGGGGGAAACAAGCAGTTGACAGTTGCAATCTAGCGATTTTTAGGAAAACATGAAGGCGCATGTATGTTCGAAGATGACCAAGACGAATAAGCTACTGTCCAACGGAGTATGAGCAGCGGACTCTCTTTTCAAGCATTGCTCTACTTCCTGGAACACAGAGACGCGCATGTGCAATGAACATGCGACTGCAGCAAGCTCTATGACGTTCCACAATTCAAAACAGAGGCAAGTCTGAACAGATATCTCATTATGTCGTGTGAAGGCCATATGCAGTTTGTGCCGATATAATGACCCGCGACAGATTATTTTCCTTCAACTCAAAGAAGAGCCCAAGTATTTTGGACTTCGTGTCTGCACATTAGTTTTAAAATAATTTAGCCTACGATGTTCGTGCCTTGACATTTGCGGTCATACCTGTCAAAAGGAGTATATAGCCGCCGGTTCCGAAAAACTCAGTGTGCAGTTAGTTTTTACGATGCGTCCGGAGGAAGAATTAACATCAGCAGCTGCAACTGGCAACACTGAACGGGTGAAACATTTGTTACAAAGTGGAGTAAATGGCAACGGAGTAAACGGCTTCCAAAGGACACCTTTACAGGTAGCGTTTCGTTTTTTGTCATAACTTCAACTGTTCTCATGGTCACCTAAATGCAACCTAATAGCCTTAGTTGACTATTGGTAAACTATTGGACATTTTTCACTAGACAATAAGGAGGGTAACACTGAGTTGAAGGACACTAGGGAAAGAAAACAACACAGGAATTGATTTTCAGCGTTAAAACAGTTTAATACATTTGCCTAGTCTGGGGAAAAAATATTGCTTCTAACTATATCATTAACAAGTTACATCTGTCTATTCTGACTATAGGCTATTCTGTTCATTTGGGTGATAGGTTGAAAATTATATTAAGGCTATGTCTGTTTATTATTTCTGTTTAGCCTTTTATTATTGTCTAGACAGTAAAGCTGTTTTCGTTAAGTAGTGGAGGCTATGAATTGTGTTAGCCCATATGCTAGGCCTATTTGGTGGTTATGCTATGAATTAGACTGTTTTTGATAAGGCCTATTTTTTTATTTCGTGTCTTGTGGAGATGTGGGTAAGGTATTTAGGATCCTCCGACAGCCCCTTGTGTTGCCTAGTGTATTGAGTCTGGACGTTGTCACATTCAAAGGCATCTTCTCCTCGAGTTTAGCATTGTCAATACGTTTTATTGTGATTTGTTTGTTATAGCCTATTTTAAACTAGGATACAAGTGACTAAATAAATAAAGATTAACTGAAGATATTGGACTATATAGCTACAGGTTCATGTAGGCGAGCATATAGGCCTATATAGCCTGGTTTATAAAATGATTTATTTCAAATATTGGGCAGCATATTTTCTAAATGTCAGAATAATTTACTTTATTGAATTGGTCATTTTGTTGGCCCATAGACGCTTTAACTTAACGGTATTATTTATTCAATATGCGACGATCTCCTGCAGGTGATGATGATGGGTAGCACACCTGTTGCAAGGTTACTGCTCGAGCATGGAGCGGTCCCCAATGTACGAGATTGTTCCACCGGGACTACACCCTTACATGACGCTGCAAGAACAGGCTATTTGGAGACGGTCCGGCTCCTTGTCGAGTTCCACGCTGATTCCCAAGCGACCGATAATAACAATTGCCGACCTGTCGACTTGGCACAGTTGAATGGACATCAGGAGGTTGTTGATTTTCTTCTGAGCATCTGACGGATTCTTTAGGCTATTTATTTACGTTTCTAATTTATTGACTACTAAGGCCTGTTATAGGCATAGACAATCGTTTTTTATTTTCCCTTGACATTTGCACTATGGGTTTATCAGACAACGGTTAGGTGTGCTTCTATGTGACTATTTTAGGCTAATGTGCTATTTTGACAATAGATTGAATTTGAACGTTTTTCATTTTAACGTGATATTTAAGTAAAATGGTAAATTGAAGGGAAAAAAATGACATTCAAGAACTCAAATTTAATCTTAATTGATATTATCGAAATATGTGAACTGCCTTCCACTCGGGCCATAAATGCGGGTGCACAGTGCTTAGGCTACTAAATGTCATTGCTGAGGAGTAATGGCTACAAATATGTTTCTTTTGTCTGAGAAATTATTGTAGCCTGCATTTTGTAGGGCCCATGTGCGTGTGTGTGCGCATTGGGTTGCTTGTGGGGGATTACAGCTTTGTACTATTTTCTTAATAATAATAATTTTCTTTCTTTTGAAATCTTGCCTAAGTTATTACATTTTTTTGAGAAATAAATGTACAAATAAAAACAGACACCACCAGACCCGCACGCACATTAAGTCCTTTATGGATATTCAGAATTTGGCCATTCGATTTGGTCCATATACTAATTGCTGAACACGTAGGCCTAATAAGTTAAAACGCTGAACAGATGACAGAGTCGTAACCATCAAATTAAATGGATTATTTTAGCGGATTGAATTAATTAGTAGATGATGTTAATAACCGCACACATTATATTCCTTGCAATTTTGACCATGTCGTGCAGCCGAATTTAAATAATTCAAGAAATTGGAATGTTCCACATGACGTGTTCAGATGAATGGCTAATAATTTTGGAAAATCAAATATGTTCTAATCGAAGTTTAGGAGTTAAGATCACAATAATGTTGTTTACGCAAGGGAGGTTGACTCCGACCTGTTTGTAAATCAACTCGTGTGCCGCCCATGTTGCAGGCTGCTCTTATCATTTCACACCAGATCATGGCTCTACCGCAAATACCTCGAACATATGTCCAAAATGCTGCATACACACGACACCCAGAGGTCTGTGTTTGTTTTCAGTGTTTTTATAATATTTCTCCATACCAAGGGATTTATGAGAGCAAACCTGTGTTATTATTTTCCATGATCATTTTACCAAACACTGATACAATTAGGAGACCTACTGTCGTTTCCCCTTAAATATAGTCATTTTGTCTGTTTATGTGCAAATGTGTACAGGTCTTCAATCTTCAAAAAAGGCACTGTAGCACCTTACAGTGGTAATAAAATATATATGGTAATACAAAGTGCACACATATATATATATATATATATGGTAATACAAAGCATTTCTAATGCAAAACTATTTGGAATTCTCAATTAATTAAGGATTCCATACTAAACCCTCTTACTGCAATATACCTAAAAATGCATTTGTTTAAGGAAGACATAAAGGCAGGGAATTGTGAAGTTTTATTAACTCAGTGGTACGTCATCAAAGTAAGGCTCAGAAGTAAAGCAAAGGCAGGCATACAGAGATCTATCAGACCTTTGGATTGGAACATGACGACTAACAACTGCATCTCATTCACACCATTTGGGTTTCAACTTCTGCCTTACAACTTCCTCCTTTTCAAAATTTGAATGTGGCAACATTCAGAGATATCTGGACTAAACAGCACCTTCAAACAATCTATCATATATTTCAGGTGGTGCACTTCATTACAAATATTATTTCAGTCATATACAACTGAATTTTCTTAAAATTCTTTTAAGATTAAAGAATGAAAAAGCTGAATGAGTCTTCAAAATGGAGGAAGGATGCCGTTTTACATGAAGCGGTCTCAAACACGTGACTCTAGAACTGCCCTAGGTTTCAACGGCAACTGTTTCACCCTGGAACTGACCTAATTTTTATCCTCCGATATCATTGACATCTATTTATGTCACATGGACGGTACATCATCAATCTGGAAAGGCCTTGTCCTTGTACTCTTAACATAATGTGCAACTGTGCAGCCGGTCCACAAGTTATTTTATAAGGTTTTTTGTTTGTTTTGATGATTATTCTGTAAAGAAAGAAATAAGGTTGAAACAAACATGTTCAATTCTTGTCAGACTTTGACCTATTGCATACATAATCGAGTTTTGAATATGTAAAAAGAAAATGGAAATTATTGAACAAATGAACACATACTTTCTGTCTGAAACATCTGAATGTGGTTTTGTACAAAGAATGAATGAAACATGCATAGAAACATGCAGATCAGGCACTTTGTACTTTTTAAAACAATGATGCAAGACTGAAGACAGGCTGCCGAGTCTGTACTGTAGATCTCCACAGCCGGAGCAGGAGGGGCCTTTCTTCTCTCAGTGCTTGGGCAGCATGATAGAGGACTGCACCATTGCCTGCAAAATGATCAAGAGACAAGAGCTCAGATGAAAAATGTAAAGCAAAAGAGTTGATACAAATGTATATATATGTTGTTGGATTTGGTCATATGTTCATATTATTTATCCATAATAAATACAAGTCTCTCCAGTCATTGTAAGAGTGTCTTCAATGTTATGATTTGACTCATCTACAGCCGTTCATTATAAGTATTTGCACATTTTTTCCCCCCATGTGTCTTTGTCTTGAATTAACATGTTCTATTCTTCTGTAAGCTGTTTGATGCCTAAAAAGCAGCACTGTACTTGAGCACTTCAGCACAATGACTCCTGTATATAATTGCACATGATGAATATTTTTTTAAGCTCAAAAGGGAGGAAGGGCGATGGGAGGCACGCTCAGGAAAGTATCCTTTTTTTTTTGACTTCACTAAGTCATGAACCAACGTAATGAATCATGTCGTGAGTGCCTAGGGCCTTCTGTAATGCGCCACAGAGTGGGTGTGAGGCGGAAGCAGCAGCAGCGGCAGCGGCAGCGGCAGCAGCACGGAGAATAGCCTTGACTTCACTCTCAGAGGTACTCTCAAGATACCACACTTACACTCATGGCCTTTAGGGTCACGTCAAGATACCACACTTACACTCATGGCCTTTAGGGTCACGTCCCAGTCCATCTGGCAGATCTGGGGGATTGCTGTGAGCAGGATACTGCTGGCCTTATTTGCATTTTCTTTCATAGTTTTCAAGACATTGTCAACACATACCTAAAAACACACAAAAGATGTGTAAGTAATGCAAGTTTTGGATTAAGTTAAGCAAGACACTCATTTGATTTCTAGGATTCTAAATGGACCTAAAAACACAGAAATACTTTAACGATAAAACTGTACACGATCAGAGCGGATGAAGGTGAATATCAGGCTCAAACAGGAATGATCCTCGTGTTACATACATTACCATTCCTGTTTTTCATGTTTGCGTTTTTATTTCCACTTTCTATTTGAACATGGTCATTGTGTGTGGGTGTGTGTGTCTGTGTGTTTACATCATCAACAAGCACAGACAACTGAGCCACTGTTAGGCAAACCGTACGGCTCTTGTCTTGATTAATCTGAGTCATTGTTGGAGACACATACACTAACAGAACAGTGTGATAAACAATCATCTCAGGTCACTGATGACACCAAACTATGCATTAGTTGACTATTAGTCATTGTTGGGGTGGAAAAGCCTTTAGTACAATAATGGGTAAGTTTATCTCATTACCACACCTCCATTTGGTCAATCCTTCATGTGGATTCAAGTTTTGATAGGCCCACAATGAGATTTATTTCTGAATATGGTTAAAGTATGTCTTATGAATGCAATTCTGAATTCCTCATAACGGATTGCTTGGTGAAAAACAAGCAGGGAGCCATTGCCAAGGTGGCTTGGAGGTGAAGTTCCTCTGAGTTTTTGGAGAATTTGCTTTTCAGGGCCAGTCAGCAAGCCTCCTCTGGGGGAGGGAGGGAGGGAGGGGGGGGGGGTCAGCCACTGGAGTGGAGTGAAGCAGCCCCACAGCTGTGAATGAGTGACTCAGACCTGCTTCTGACTCAGCCTCCGCTGGCAGGATATTCACCGGAGGCTGGCAGGCAAAGACGGCCAGAGAGTGCGAGAGAAATAAATAGAAGGACAGGGAGAGGGGGAGAGAAAATAAAGAAATAAAAGGGAGGGAGGGAGGGAGGGAGGGAGGGAGGGGGGAGGGGGATGCGAGAGCAAGCCCAGAGAGCGAGGTGGTGGGCGGAAGGATGTGGTGAGTGGGAAGGCAGCGCATCTCAGGTCAGCGGCAGGAACTCGGAAGAAGTTCTCGGTAGAATTTTTTTTTTTATTGTTTTGGCCAACACTGAGGAAGTTCGACCTCCCACAGATGCCTAACAGCTCCTTAATCGGAAGCCATAAAAACCACACTATGTGCTGAAAGACATGTAACTAGAAGAGTATGTAACTTACACAAGTATTTAATAGAGTGGAAATGTGTTCCTTTTTTCCCCGCAAGTAATGAAATGTGGGCAAAACCAAGTGGGTTTTTGTGGCTCAAATAAGCATCAGATAAGCATCTCAACAGGATCTCCTGTCTCTGGTGTTACTTGTAACTATAACACACCGGTTGCAGTACCCCCATGACTAGGTTATAACTATTCTTGGTAGTGCAAATTGATTGCAAATTACCGGTAAATTACAAACTCAAGTGTTAATGACTAAAATAGCAGGCATATCAACCAGTCAGCAGAACACCCCCCCCCCCCCCCATTTCTGAAATGACTGCTCACATGCTGCAATCCTGCCAAGAAGAGTAAGCAGAAAACTCAGCCATGGTGGAATATCTACCAATTTGGTACACACACACACACACACACACACACACTCTTCTCCACTCACCGCCTCCTCATGCTCCTTCCAGCAGTCGTAGTCGGTTGCCATGGCAATGCTAGCATAGCATAGGCCCGCCTCCTTGGCCAGCACCACCTCAGGAACCGTTGTCATGTTGATGACATCGGCACCCCACTGCCGGAACATGAGACTTTCCGCCCGTGAAGAGAAGCGCGGCCCCTCGATAGTAATCATCGTCCCCCGAGGGTGGCACTTCACCCCGAGGGTACGGGCCACCTCAAGGAGCACCTGCCCCACACACACACACAAGAGACATAGGCAGAAGGAGGGAGTGACCGGATGAGAGGGAAATATAAACACATACCAGCACAAAGAAATGGGGAGGGTGTGTGAATTATGTTGCGGTCATGTTCAATTCCAAGAGTATGGGATGGGACACTTTCATTTTGTCGTCATTTGCGTGAATCTCTGACATTGTGAGAAATGAGACGAGGGGATGGGCCTTATGTTTGAAATAAAGATTTGGAGTTTTCTTTAAATATTTTTTTCTTGGATGAATGAATACAAAAACACATGAGATCATGCCATCATAGTGTCTCATGCATCACAATATTCATTCGAACAGGACACATCTCACATGACTGACATGACTGTTTAATCTACTCTAGAGAGAATAAGAGAATAAGGCTAACAGAGGGCAGGAGGACAAAATTCCCTCGCAACACTGGAGTAAAGATGACACTACACAGGGTTAGCAGGACGGCAGTCAGGAATACTGTGGAGCAGGAATACAGTCAGGAATACTGTGGTGCAGGACTACAGTCAGGAATACTGTGGTGCAGGACTACAGTCAGGAATACTGTGGAGCAGGACGGCAGTCAGGAATACTGTGGAGCAGGACTACAGTCAGGAATACTGTGGTGCAGGACTACAGTCAGGAATACTGTGGTGCAGGAATACAGTCAGGAATACTGTGGAGCAGGAATACAGTCAGGAATACTGTGGAGCATTCACAGGCTGGAGGCGACTCACCTCCCTGGTTCGGTGACAGAAAGGCTCTGCCATGGGGATATGGCACACACCTGGCGGACTAGCCGGCCTGCCATCATAAAATGTTTGACATCTCTTTGTGGTCCTAAGAAAAATGTCACAAACACTTGAAACAGACCATTCAGGGACAATATTTAAGATCATAGCTCCACAGATGTTGGATTTTTCAGACACTACTTTCTACTTTTATGAGAACATTTAGCTAAGTTTGTGTCCTATGGTAGTCAAAGGCAGAAAGTTAAAAAGAAATAAAGAAATAAAGAGAGAAAGAGTTACTAATGATATGTGAAAGTTTTGCTTAGTTTTCATTCACCTACCCAGCGTGCCACCAGAGTCGTGAGCTTAATTCCTAGCATATTAGAATCACAATACGCAAGCCAAAAAACTCATGAGAAGCAAATTCTTGAGGACAAAGAATGGAGGTACATTCCAGAGAAGAAAAAGTATGGTTTTATTTCCATGGCAACTATAACTCAGGAAAATTCCAAAGCCATAGCATCACTGAGCAGCTAGCTAAGTCTGGGTTGTACGTAACTAGCACGCTATTCAAGGGCTAAACCACAGAAAAGGATCCTTAGGTAATGACAGACAACAAGCAGGCGTCTTTCAGGCGTCTGTTAATTTGTGAATAATGTGTTTTTGTGAGGACTTCACAAAGTGCTAAGGTGCGGCTGCTCACATAAAGGACTTCAAAGCATTGTTGTGTTAAGCAAGATTAGGGATGGGGACCCCCCTCCCCCAAACCTTACTATATAAACAACTATGGTAATCACATATTAGGCTTTGGACACCAACACTTGAAAAAGTGCAAACTTTTCAATGGGTCATTCATTGTGCACTTGATACTGCATACCCTTAATGCCTCATAATCCTTCAATGATCAGTTTCCCCAAAGACTGCAAGTTTACTCACATAAAAAAACAAGTTAACAATTAAATGAACATTTATGCTGCCAACCCCAGGGTACAAAACCAAAGAAGTCCTGAAAATGTGGCCTTGGCCACTGCTCCATCCGAGCCTGACTGCACTCGGCATGTGGCCCAGCAGGACAAAGCTGGGCGAGTACCGGCCACATGCTGGCTGCATTGATGAACGTGTTGTTGTCATGTCCAGGTCTTACCAACATCCATATAAACATTCCAAACTCCACTCCTCTTATAACAAGAGCATCTGTTCCAGAGCCGCAAAGTGGCTTGGACTATTCCAAACAACATACCAACACAACAAATCCAGCATTCCTCATATAAGGGGCTCGGCAATCCTGGAACAAGCACAATGAGATGCCTTGACAGGCAAATTCCAATTTACCCAGAGAAAGCTGTACCCCTCGCATAAGTAAAGAAACTGCGCAATCATTACTAGTCTGACGGGAATTATATTAAATTGCAACCTAGGTATTTAGTGCTGCTGTCCTTGGAGGCATCTGTGGCATGGTATGTGGATTGTGGGTGCAATGGAATGGGAGTAGGATCAGCTGATATTATTGACTAAAGAAGCATGTGTCTTTACCAACAAGATGTTTACAATCATTGTATTCATGTATGTAATACTACGGCATTCGAAGGGAAGCATCTCAAGCAGCTTGATATAGTAATATTGGTTTGCATTTAGAGAGAGGCAGTAAAAAGGGAAACAAACTATCCAAGGGTCTCTTCCTCCTTGTTCCCAATCCTCCTGCCATCTATCAAATGACCAAATATTAGCCTTAGTTAAACTATTGGTCATTTTACACTAGACAATATTTGAGGGTGACACTGAGATTAAGGACACTAGGAAAGAAAGAAACGAAACGAAAAGTCAAAAGGTATTCTCCCACACCACACCTCAAACGAATATAGCAGAGGAGCATGACCTTTGCTCGTAGAATACCATAGATTCTTCTCTTGTGAACCCATTGCTACAGAATAACAACCGGTATCACATGACAAGGATGTGTTGGGGTGTAGAAACTAATAGCAACAGCAGGCTTGAGGGCATTCAGATGTTAAGATGATGCTACTACATCCGGTTGAAAAGACATACAGGTATGAGGTGACTAATTGCACAGGGCAGCTATGTAAATAGCCTGGGGCATGAACCCTCTGGAAAAAATCTACAGTTCCCTGTTCAAATTACCACTGATGGCACATATTCTGAGTTTAAGCATTCTACAAATAGTCTGCACTGCAAACTGTTGTGAAGTGTAATGAAACACAAATAAACAATAACTCAAGCTTTGTAGCAGAAATATTAACTCCTAAACTCAAGGAACTCAGACATGGTAGTACCAACAACTTTCCATGCTCCTCCATAGTTATCTGTTCCTATATGTAATCTCCATGGAGGATATTGAAAATCACAGTGTGGTGGTTTGTGAAAATTTGAAGATAAAATATTTCATCTTCATCATTCTTGGTTTTGACTTCACTTCACTCATGTGGAATTGGAAGTAATTATTATGGTGTATTTTAGATTCTTTTGGCATTTCGTTGTAGAATACCTGAAGTGCTTTCCTTCAGGGACTAAAATTGCATTCCATAGCGAAGCCACAGGGTGTAGTCTATGAGAGATCTCAGGAGATTATCATCATTCATGGTTTCATACATCAGCAAATTCCAACATGAGAGCCAGGATTTCATAGAAATAAGATAGAGAAGTGGTTGAACATTTCAAGGAACACATGCCTTTCCATTCTCTCATTTGGACCAATGAGATTTGACTCACACCCCTCTCTGGTCCTGAAATGGAGATTTAGCTAGCTAGTCATGTCTCTTTTCTGATGAATGTAACAAGCGCGATTCCATTGGTACATGGGAGAGCCTCTCAGGTAGAGAACCTCCCCAAATGAAACGAGAAGTACCCTGAGAGAGGTGTCCATGACTGTGTTTGTAATGAGACACTGTGTGGCCAGGTTACACTCCATGGAAATGTCAACGGAAAACTAAACATGTCCACCCATAAAAAAGTGTTTTTAAAACTCAGAGTTCAGTGGTTTGCTTTTGACTGAAAACAACTTAGCAACATTTATAGCGCAGATATCTGCCATCAGATGAAGTATACATCCTCATTACAAAACAGGTCAAGTCTGAGCCAAATTGCTGACATTTTCATCCACAAAGCCTTCCTGCCTGGCAGAGATTAAGTGTTGATCCAATAACAACAACTTCATCCAAGAGCATTTGGTCTGTCACAATAGCTGGAACTGAGACACTCAAGTACATATAGAAACGCAGTCTTTCCACGTTGGACATTATGGGATCCCTGTTTTACATTTGTCTTTATTTTTGGAAACAAGGGAAATGGGGAAGGTGAGATATTGCACGTCTCCTAATGACCCTCAAAGTGTATAGTGTGATGTTTGTTTTCATTTGAGTCAGTATGAATATCAGCACATTACTGCCTCACTACTCGTTCAAGACAGAAATATGTGGCACGCATGGATGGCATGCATGTGGTTAGTCATGTTTGGAATTGGAATGGAACTACCTGTCCATATTATTGGACCCAGAGCCTGATACACGGTACTTAGAGAAGTGACAGTTACTTCAAATAGTAGTAAATATAATGCTGGTATGGGTTTAAAAAAAATCTGCTGTTTTAAATAATAATATAAAATAAAAAAAACTGATGCTAATCAGCAGTTGCAGAGCTTTTCTTTGACATTGTTTCTACATCTGAACTTAAATCAGTTCAAATATTTTATCAGTAAACATATTTTTATTTGATTTGATCCGAGTGCTTGTTCAAAATGGATCTATTCCGGCCGAATAAAATATGGCTTTATGATTGGCTATGTATCGTTCCATTCTTTGGATGGGTTTATATTAGGCACATATCTGTTGTTTTAATAATCAGGCTAGCTATCCCATTTAAAATATAGGCTAAATGGTAGGCCATGACCATATTATATATATATATTATGTACAAATTAGACTATAAACTCATCACTAAATAGGTTAGGCTACTAGGCTTTATGAGCATTGTATTACTTCATTTGACCAGTAGTTGGTTGTTTAGGGCTCTCCATACATTTTTTTGCCCTCAACCTGGGGATTTTGAATACGAGTTTGAAATGTCTTACCTGTCAATGAATTGGTCAAGAAGAACAATGTCACCAGGCTGAATCTCCTCTCTTAAGGAACCACAGGCTGTGGTGACGAGAAGGTGGGTGCAGCCCTCCTCCTTCAGAGCCCAGATGTTGGCCTGGTTGTTCACATTAGTGGGCATTATGGTGTGCTGTCTGCCATGCCTGTGGGAGGTAAAGTAATGTGGCGAATATAAGATTTCATGCGAAACTCTCTTTGGCCAGAAGATGGCACTAAATACCCACATAATATCTCAGTTTTGTGATTTAAAAAAAAGGACTTCAAGAAGTCCTTCGAAAACATAACTCCATCTATGCATCATTACCTTGCAAGTAGCACACATTCAACATTTTTGATCTTGCCCACAATCAGTGCATCTGAAGGCTGGTATGAGAAAACAGAGGGAAATGCCAGGTGTTTCAGTCAATGACTATGAATAGCTTTATACAATGTAAGGCTTTCAGTACACAAGATGCATGCACACTACGCACACAACAGATGCAAAATAGACTGAGATTTTTAGAACCAACCTTCCCAAAGGGTGTGTCCACATAGCGCTCTGTCCTTTCCTCCAAGATGTCTGGGTCATCAAGACCTGACCCTCCAATGATTCCAATCTAAAGATGAAGGGTAAGATCAGCAGGCAAATCAGCAGGCTCTATGGTCAGTCCACAATATGTGCACATAGGAACTATGGCAGTCTAAGACCTACAGCCATTACACATGACAGAACTATGCCTATCCAGTTAACCACTGATATGATGGCAGCACACATTGGAGGGTGACATTGTTCAAACGCACAATAAGACCAAAAAATATCACTGATATTCTGAACAGGACATAAGACTAAACGACCGGAGAGGTCCATCTTTCGAACACCACAACTCTAGGAAGGTTAATATGTAGTTCATTTCATCTACTGCAGTTTTATGAGTATGGTGTACCTTCTTACCAGACCTTGTTCCATGCCAATATATTAGAAAATGCCAAAGACTGCTGCTCTGTCCACAGGGGGATCCAGGTCACAAGTCCCCTGTGTCCAGATATTTCTCAGTAATCAACCATTCAGCCTATAAACCTCTTGTTATGGCTTTCAAAAACACATTTACTTGAGTAATTTTCCATTACTGCACAAAAGACCTTTCCTGACAGGTATTAGATTATCATTAGCACTGAAATGGAAACATTTGGCCTCAAGGAATCTTTAAATCCATCATGTTTCTTAACTTCTCTACAGAGTCCAGCTTGCCCCAGTACGTCCATCTTATTGTTTGAAAGCAATGGTAATGTTTTTATTTACTTTCCATCATTTCAGTTTTCTTCCTCCAACTACTGGTCCATGCTATACTTTAAGCTATTTGTGGATTTTTCAATACAGGATTAGCCCTGGCTCCGCTAGTCAGCAGCCATGATTAGTAGTCACAATTACCTTCATTTTGTGCTTAGTGTAAGTAGTGATGAATAACGATGCATAACAGTGTTTCTGTTGAAGACTGCATAGCAGTGTAGTTGAATCTGCAGGAGTCCACTGAGTAACTTAAATGGACTTAGTCAGGCAACAATCGGTGGACTCCATTAACCTGCCCTCGGTGCCCTAACTAATCACAAATGGGCAGTTTCATCGTTTACAAAAATGTTTGATGCTTTCGGGGATTTAAGGTTTTCAAAAGTCATCATCGTCTGTCTTACTTACAACTGGTGAAAATGGATCCTAAATAGGGCGCGATGCCATGTGTGCTATGGCATCTTAACAGACAATGCTGCTCTTGTGAGATTGTAATAGCTAGCTACATACATTAGTGCTGTTGGGAATCAATGTGCCAGACACGTGCGATGTACAATCCTGAGGACATTTGGCTACTAGATTAATGCTACACTGTATCGTTTTGTATTACAGTTGATCTGTCGACATGAACCGCAGGTGTACATTTCATAAAAGGACTTTACAGCAATCATGATGTCAGAAGTGCAGCCCAGTTTCCAGAGTAATTAAGATAAGCCACGCAATGCCCACGAACTTAAACAATAACATTGTTTTGCGCTGTCGCAAGCTCCCCATTTAATTGTGCAATAAGTTCAATTCAGTTGCAAATTTCCCTTAACCACACTAGTAATGACAATGGACATAACGTTACCTTAATTTGCAAACCAGGTGCCATATTTTCTTCGGGTAATTTCCCCCCTGTACTTCAGATCGGTACGAGCTACTTCCTTCCTGTCACGTCAGAAGAGGGCGGAGACTTCAGAGAGAGTTCGACCCTTCTGCATGTCAGGACATTTGTGATGGGTTTTTTATCATATCATTACAACTCTCACTACTGCCTAGACATCATATTTAAGAGTAGACAGTGATACATGATGTTGGCCGCTACCTATTGAGCCGTTTTACATTCGAAGTCTTTCTTATTGGGCTGCAAACATGTCCAGCGGTCTGATAATCACATTTATCACATATACCTCATAGCCTGCGGTCCATGGCTTTTGGAATAGTCTTCAAAACAATGTTGGGTG
This sequence comes from Clupea harengus, assembly GCF_900700415.2. Lineage (NCBI taxonomy): Eukaryota > Metazoa > Chordata > Actinopteri > Clupeiformes > Clupeidae > Clupea > Clupea harengus. The sequence goes on along the minus strand of NC_045173.1, from coordinate 3,096,943 downwards.
TGGGTGGGGTGATAACATTTCATAATTGTATTCAAAATATTAATTTAGAAGATACACAGCCTCAAGAGGACCATGCATGTATAATGTTTTCACAAGAGCATTGCAGAGTAACAGCTTGGTTTTCTAAATAAATAAAAAATATCTTGACAATCCAAGTTTGCTTTTAAAGTCTTCATTAGGAAGAATTTTTATACCCATACTATACCCAACTTGCAGTGTAGATACGTGCCTTGTTCACTGGGGTCAAGAATGTAGATAAGCACTAATCATTTGCTCATCTAGGTGCAAGCTTATGTGATGAAGTAAAATTACATGTGAAATGCACACTTGCTTTCAGTGACCACTTTAAAAATTGTGCAATAGCTTAATTACCAGTACCCCTTCAGATGCCGCTGAAAAAAAGAAACATTTACACTAGGGGTGGACCCGGGCCTTTTATTGCGATTTACATTTGACAGAATGATTTAAAGAGACCTTCCGAGCTTCCAAAGCAGGAGTCAAATACTGTCATCACCGGACACAATAAAATCCAAGAATCCAAGAGCAGCAGGGAGTTTGGTCTCAAGAGGATTTATAAAAGCCAAGTTAACAGCATCAAATCCATTTTCCCTGAGAGTGGATCAAAGATATTCTTAAACTGCATGAAAGGCGTGTAAAAAATCTTTTTCATTTGAAATATACAAACATAAAGAGCTCAATACTTGACAATTTAAAAAAAAGAGAGGAGAAAGTCACAAACAGAGAAAGTCACAAACTGTTATCATTTAACATCCGCACACAATGTCTTTCCTCTCCAATGAACACAGTGGTGGCTATAGCACACAATACTTGGCAGAACAACATATCTTTCTGCTGGAAGGGTAGAGTGAAGTGCCATCTTGATGTTTGCTCTCTGCTTCTATTACTACTCAAAACATGTTGTGTCTGTGGTTACTTCTGAAGAGTCCTCTACCATAATGGCCGACATCTACACTTTAACAGTCATTGAGTGGCACATCACACACCCCACCAACCGGCTGTTGTTTATCTGATGGGTCAGCGACAAGACTTTGTTGATTAGTGACGTGGTTTGACCGTTCAACCAATGGCTCTAGCTGATGTGTCAAAGGACCTGGTTCACCTCTAGACGGGCGTTGTGGATCAGACAAGGGGTTTGACTGATCTATCAAGTGAAGTAATTTATCGGTCAAGCCATCTGGCCTATTGGCAGATAAATCTTCACTTGTCAACAGAGGTGGTGGATCAGTTTGGAGGTTTGGTGGATCTGTCAAGGTATTTAGATGATCAGTCAAGTACTCTGTTTGATTAGCCAATGAACCTGATTGATTTATCAGTGGATCTGGTTCACCTGTCAAAGGGTCTGGTGGATCAGGCGTGACACTGGCTCCAACATTTTGACTGACTGTGGGAAACTGCTGTTCCCACTGCTGCAGTATCACACAGGAGTCGAACAAGCAGCTATCCACAGGATTGTTGGAGGTGTCCACAGGAGGAGAAAGGTTTGGGATGGGGTCATCGCCATCACTGTTGCTGCCAATGGGGCAAATAAGGTCTTTAGTGTTAGTGGCATGATCGCTGTCACTGTCTATAGTGATCACAACAGGTGAATGCCTACTGGTTCCATCCTTGCTCCGATGTTTCTTGCTCTTCTTCTTATGCTTCTTCTTTTTCTTGTGATGCCTCCTGGATTGATCTCCAGCCTTGCCCTCATACACTATTTCTACACTTGGACTTCTCTTCACGGACCTCTCTCTTGACTTTTTTCGGTGCTTTTCTTTGCTTGATTTCTTCTCTTTTGCACCATCCTCTGGAGACTCCGGTTGCTTGGATGCTCCATTCTTGGGAGCTTGGGGTTCTACCAGGTGTCGTGTTTTGTATTTCCTCTTTCCCCCGGGCTTATCATGCTTTGACTTCCTATGGGAGGACCGCGAGTCGCTGCTGGAGCGGCTTCGGGAGCGTCTCCTTTCCCGCCGGCGTGACTCCTGACTGTGGCTCCGGCTGCGCAACTGAGGGTGGGAGTGGTGGTCCGGGCTGACGTGATAGCTGGTGTAGGACGACCTCTTCTCTGAGTAGTGCTTTCGGTTTCTGTCCTTCTCACAGCTGTAGTGGCTGTACGAGTGCCAGGTGTACGCATGTGGTGCTGCCTCTCGGCCACGACCTGAGTGATCACCCCCCTGTCGGTCAAGTCTCCTTTCTGGGTGGCTACCCTCTCTAAAGTGGTCTCTACTGTGGGACCGGGAGCGCCTTTTGCTGCTGTGAGATGACCGGTCACGACTCCTGGACCTAGACCAAGACCCTGACTGTGACCTTGTGTGATCTCGGGCTCGGTGTCGTCGGTCACCCCGATCCTCAGGTCTTTTAAGTCTGCTGATAACCAGACTTGGCAAAGTGCGCTGGTCTGATGATGGGGACCCCTCATGCGAACCAGGATCTCCCACTTTTTCTGGCGTGTTCCTGTCATTTTCTTTCCCATCAGTCTGACTTGGAGATTCCTTCTGTGTGGGCTTGTGCTTAGTCAATGAGGAGCTGACAGAGGCCGGGGAGCTGGGCTCAGTACCAAAGTGGATGTGCTGTGGCTGTTTGGGTGCCGACATGCTTTCATCCTGTACAGACTCCTCTGAGTCAGACGAAAGCTGGACCAGCTCTGGTGTCCGTTCAGCCATTGGCTTAACGTACCCCACAATAAGGCAGTCGTCCTCTCCAGAGGAGACACGGTCCCTCTCCAGTTTGGATGTGTCGGCTTTAACTGGGGGGTTTCCCTGTGTAGCCACGGTCCCATCGGCCTCCTCCACGCTGCTCTCAGAGTCTGAGTCCCTCACTGAAACCGCCACAGTCTGGGGCTCTGTGGAGTAGGAAGGCCCTGGCGTCTCATCATCCCATGGAGTCTGGCTTAGTGTGCTGCCAGATATGGAGTTAGGGTTGGAGTTCAAACCCACAGAGTCCTCCTCATCCTCTGAGATGGCAATTACAGAGGAGTTTGAGCTGCTGTTTTCCTCCGAAGAGGGAGCTGGACAGTCATAGACACTATGCTGATCATAAGCTTCCATGTTGTAAGGAGAGCGGGCAAAATTGATGAATTCGTGCACAAAATGTTCAGTACGTGCCTGAAGAAAAGGCCTAAGTTCTTGGACTATAGTGTCGTCCTCCATGTTGTACCTGGTTATCTGGGACATAATGATGTGTTGAACAATATTGACCAGGGAGCCGTGAGCGCCATACAGCACGGTCAGCTCTCGCTTCAGCCAAGGCAACAGGCGGTGAAGGCAAGCTGGGTTCCTCTGGAAGAACTCTGCTGTCGTGTCCCGGGTGCGACCGTTATCCCGCACAGTCCGAACACGCACCCCTCTCCGGTAGAGGGCACGCCTGAACTTGATCATTTCCTGTTCCTGCAGTGCTCGCATAGACCTCCCCTCGTTCTCAGCCCTTCGCCTGGCTGCCAGTCTCATCATCATGCGATGAAGGCTCCGGTCCTGTCGTGGGGAAGCAGGTGCTGCCAGATTCTCAAACATGACGCCATTATCAGGTGGCGGGGACGTCCTTCGCTGAGGTCGTCTCCGATCACCAGTCAGTGTAGTGCGATACCTGAACCTCTGAGCTCCCAGGTTACCAAATGAGCCATTCTCAGCAGGTCGAAGGTCATATTTCTTAAAGTCATTCTCTGCTTTTATGCTATGAAATATGGAGTTGAATGGCTGCTTGCATAGGGGACACTCAGCCTTGTTTTTGGACCACTCATGGATGCAACGGAAACAGAACTTGTGAGGGCATAGGTCAAGATAGGCCATGTTTTTGAACTTGTCCAGGCATATGGGACATTTGGAGTCTGGTGAAGCCTCAGCAGACATGGTCTGTGTGATACTGCTGGCAGCAGGCTTCTTTCGGACCCGCAATTTCATCTTTGTTGTTGCCATTATCTGCCAAAGAGATGTAGAAAGAATGGATAGGTCACTGAGGGAAACAAGTGATGAATAGGACACAGAGTGGTGGAGACTGGATTGAATTAACTAGTTTTATTTACAAACTGATCTTGTATTAAACCCTTAATACTTACATTTTAATATTTTTTTAAGAATTCACAGTCTCAACATGTAGGCTAAATCAAAACATTTAGGAAGAGGCAGTGTCATAATTAGCCAGTGTACACATCCTAGCCTCTCTCACTTACACGGTAGTCTGGGTCTTAAGACATCTAGATAAGTTACATACATTCTGTTCACTATATTACTGTAAATTCTTGTATCGTGCCGATATTATGATCAGTGTATGAATAATACAAGTGTCTCATCTTATCACTGTTAACCAATGAACACCGTGACGACGCACGAATAACAAGCAATTGGTGTCAGTGTAGGTTAGCAATATAACCAAAATAATCAGCACTGTAACGTTACCTGATGGATTCAAAATAATGGTTCTATTAACTCGTTCAACAAACAAAACAGATCAAATATGTGTACTTACGCAATCATATCCATGAAAACATTGACCGTTCTTCGAAGGAGATCCTTCTGGTGACCCCCTCGTCTAATGGAGGAGGATGTATGTTGACTTCGTTAGCTCAACATTAGTGATCAATTCCATGACAGTGAGCACTCCATGTTTAAGCCTGACCATATATACTACACAAAGGGTTGGGGGACCGCAAAATGCCTACGTGGTTAGATACACATTTCAGAGTAGAGCTAACTTAGCTTGTTACCCACCTAAGGAACCATGCAGCTTGGCTAGCTAGCAAGCCTTCGACTAAAGCTGCCAGTTGAGCAGCCAGTGCTACAAAGCTAACGTTATATGATACCGCGTTTAACGTAAAAGTTAATCCGCGGTACTGTGCCAACTACTATAGACACAAAACAAAAAAACATAGCACGTACTACCCTCAACTAATCGCAAAGTAACAAATTAGATTGCATAGAGCAATATTATTTCCAATTTAATCAGAGACCGATGAAATAGACAGAAGCGGAAGCTGGCCTTGTGTAAGAAATCATTCCGGTGCGACAAGAAATTATTTCATAATAAAGGTCGTATTCCTGACAGGGCGAATTTCGGCGAAAGTCCCAAATAGCGTCGGAGAACTCATAACTGTTTGGTAATAAACAAACTGGAATTAATTATATATTATATTCATTTATAGTCTACGACATTTTTTTTATTATGAAGCTTCTGACAGAAAAAAGTCATAGATATATTCCAATGGATTTAAAACTGTGGCATTGGTAAACCATACATATTAAACTTAAAGCAGCATTATGAAGTTTTAGTCTAACCTTGCAAGTACCACCAACAGCCCAGTTGCCACCGATAAAAGCATGCCAATATTCTAACTGGCGTCTTTTGGTGATTTGTTAGCGATGTTGTGATGTGAATGCTTTTTGTGGGGTTTTCTATCCCGGACCACAGAACTACATGCCTTGGACTACTAGTGGGAACGCCAGGCGTATTTCTCTCCTCCACATGACCATATATCATCGACACGAATTTGAAGATACCAAAAGTAGTTTCCTATAAAAAAAACGACCTCAAAAGTAGCACATTCTTGCAGTGTTGCTGCTTTAAGCAGATGGTATGGGAGCCCTAAGAGAAAACTGTGAAAACAATCTGGTGAACTTCTTAAAAGGAATTTAAATTAGCTGCAAAGCAGTTAGCAGAAGCCAACAAAGATGCCAACATAAATGAAAAGGAGTTGGTAGGTTACTTCTCATGATAGATATGGTGCATGTAAGGGTGTCAAATGTGTCTCCACATTTCTCTCTGAGGTCATGTGTACTCACAAAGAGTGATGCCTGATACCGCTGACTAAGTGTCCCATTCTAAACTAAATGATAATCACAGATATGTTGAACACGTTATGGCTTCATATATGCCTACATAATACATGTTTTCAAATATATTTGTTACCTTACAAAGGAACAGGACAAGTATTGAGATACATTCACTGTTAGTACCAATGACAGACCAGGGCAGTCTGTGCTCCTAAAAGCTGATATCTGATTGCTGACTTAGATTACTGCATTTGAACAAACAAATAAGTTTAAAGACTTTAACACCATTTAAAAAGTTTTTGATGTGAAGGTGAGGAAAGATATAGGGCTAGATGTCCTAGGTCAATATGAGAGCTTCTTCAGAATAGTACTTACAAGGAAATATTTCTAAAGAGTTAAAGAGAAAAGATTCTCAAAAGCAGCTTTCTGTTTCTGGAGGAGCTTCAGTGTTAGAAAGGAGGGCTCTTCTTTCTTTTTAAAAAGCCATGATGCTCACAGAAAATGATGGGTACCATGTAGCGCAACACACTATTTAATACAAAAAATAGGTGTAAACCCTTCAGGAATAATGGACAGTGGATCAAGAGATCTATTCTGCTGGCTCATGCAATAGAGAGAACTGGCAAGGAATGGAACATTTTGCATAATGGAAATAACTGAAACTACCATGCGCTGGAAGATTCACTAGAATATCTTTACTGATATATATATATATATACATTAAATTTGCACAATGAAGACAAATCAAGGTTTTGATCACAACAGCTGTTTTTCAGTGATGTCCATGGTCCTCAGCTTCAGGAAGAGAAGGAACAACTTCTCCAGTCTCCAAGATAGTGTCACCCTAAAATGGGGCAAAATAAAAAACACCAAACAAACAGATTAAATGTGAGGTTATGATCACTATGGAATTAGTCCCTGTGTATACACACACACAGAATGTTAACCATGTGTAACACCTCTGCATTAAGCCACCCTCACAGACATAGTTATACATCAAAAGAGGCAATTCAAATGAATTGTGGGGAAGATGTCCAGCACAGTGGAGGGCAATAACTGTATACCTGACCAACTGAGGGACTTAGAAATGACTTGAAATATAAACTCAATAATAGTCAGAGGTATACTATGCAAGGCCCACTCATTTCAATGGGGGAAAAGGGGTGGAAAAACAAGGGGGCACTGCAACCATATTTTACAAGGGCACTACACGGGATCAGGACGGACGTGTCAGAGTTGGAGCGGTGTTAATATCTCAAAAGCCCTAGGAGCTGAAGTGGCGCCAAGAAACAGGTGGAATAAATATCATAAAGCCATAACTAAGGACACAATCACAGGTTTCTATGGCTCATTCATTTAACTCTGTATGGTTATGTCAAAATTAAGAAATCAATGCTTGCTATCTTGACACTATCTAATTATTGTAATGCTAACTTTTTAACATCACAAACAGAGTACTTACTGGAAACAGTCTGGGCTTTAAAGCAACAATACCATATGGCAGTGTCTGAAAAGACATGAAACAAAACAACATTAAGCATAAAATGCATTTTCTGACACCATACGTTTCTAAAGATGCAGCCAAATGAAACGTATGTTAGATGGATGAATATCCAGATCTCAACTACGAGCTAACGGTACAATTTATATTTTCATCAAAGTGCACTTGGTGTACAACAAGCTGCACAATCACAGATTGATTATGCGATTATATATTAGCTAAATCCATTACGATGCAATGAGATCAAAACAAATAGCCCATCCTTAAATTACTTACAGCAACGTGGTACTTGACATAGTAGTGCACAATCCAAGCAGGGATCAGCACTCGTGTGACGGCAAAAACACCAGCGTTATACGCTTTGAAAGTCTGACAAAAAATGAACATGAATCATGACATTAAGGTTAGTTAACCAAGACAATGAATATCTTTGGTAAATCATCTAACAGGCGTTATGTGTTATGACAGTTTTGCCATATAAATGATACGTCTAAGTTAACCATCAATATAAAACCTGAAGTTGACGCTGACGTGAGCTAGCTCACTTGCCTCTAATGTTACTTTAGCTAGCTAGCTAGCTACGTTATTTACCAGTTAGCTTCCCTTTACATAAAATACGACGGTCCTGTTGTTTACAAGCAACATTGAACAGTTTTAGTTTCACTTATACCTGTCGTGTTAGACATATTATACTTACATAAAGTCTCCACAAGTTCTTAGGCTCCAAAAAACCTGTCCAGAATTTCTGGATGGCGCCGGGTGGTTTGGGTTGAACGACAGGTTCCCTAGGACTAAGCTCCTGGTCCTTCAGCCATTGCCTTCTTAGTTTGGTCAGTTGCTCAACGCGGAGTTTCTCGTCCGCCGTGTAGCCAACCATGATCAGTCAGTAAATAACCAAAATTTAAAATCAAACCAGTCAACCTTACCACAATGACATCTAAGGACATAAACTGAAGGAGCGACCTCGTACAGAGGGAAGAGTGTACTGTTGAAGTAAACAAATTCATTACAACTTCGTGAGTTTGCTAGAGTGACGCCTATTGGATTGGAAGGCAATAGCCTCAGCGAAATGGATGGCTTTGTGTTGTGTAAAGATGCCGACGACGGCAGGTAATACCAAGCTAGAGAACATGTCAATTACCAGATTAACTGTTTTTTGTTGTTGTTGTTGACAAAGTACAAAATGTCTTGCTGTCATAGTGAAGATATAGGGAGGGAACTATTTATACTTTACTTGCGCAGTTCTAAACAAGTTAGGCTATTTTTTCTCCATGTCTATTAGGAGCACAAATAACATACAACGACATTTTTTATAGAACATCTTAAAATTAAATATTAACATGGTCAGATCAATATCCAATCTTGTTTCCTTTTCCCACAGAAGAGGTGACAATCACGATTTAATAATGTGCCAACATTCATCTGTTTGTAGAAACAAACTGATTCAACTCATGCAAATTAACACACAGTGACACTTATGTCTGATTTACAGCAAGGGGCTGTTTCTGAAACTATGTGGGTATCCAGTATCATAGGAGATTACTTTGCGTTCATGGATGCGTGTGTGCAAGAATAATCTAAGGAGAACTGAGCACCATTTCTGCCAGTAGCAGTTTTGAGGATATGGTCTCTCTGCCACACAAGGTCAGCCAGAGGTTCATTGTAAATAATACCTGAAAGAATATAGCTGGTACCACTGGCCAATCCTGCAATTCAAGGGTCCATATTTAATTCTTCAAAGGCTTTAATTAGGATCTTAAGGGGATCACCATTGCCTTGGCCATGGTCGGTCCAAAGAGATGCTCCTCTCTATATTTGTCGGCAGTTTGCGGCACGAGGTGTCTTCTGTCCGGCTGCATGGACGGAAGTGTTTTAGATCTGTTACATTATGCCAAAGACTTAAAGACTCCACACCCAGTCTGATGGATTGGGTGTCCAATGTCAGTTTCAGTAAAGCATGAATGAACTATTTGAGGCAGAGTACAACTTACACAGGCAGAAATGTATTGAAATTGATTTTTAAGAGCCAATAAACTATTTGTTGTTACTGGAGCATTTATACATTTGAGTTAGATATTTGGGCATGTCCTTTTGAGTTTAAAATTTTAAGTTTGTATTGAAAGTATACATCTGATGTATATTTGCGATGCACATTTTTTGGCAAGTGAAAGTCAGTGCATACACTTAGTCGGTGACAGCATGCACACTCCCAGGAAAGCCTCTGCATGCCTTCTCATGTTTCTGTGTGTGGATATTCCAGGATGTGGATCTGTCACTATAAAAGCAACCGTCGCCTTTAGACATAAACTGGGATTACCACAACCATTCCTGCGGTAGCAAACGATTAATGGAGACTAAAGCACATCTTAGATTCAAATGTAGGCTATTGCAGATACCAGTTCTTAGGTGAACTATTATTACTCACGTTCTTACTTCTGGTTCTTCTGTTTTGTTCTGTGGAGAATTTATTGGGGCTTTTGATAAATATCAGATGCAGAAATTTCTTTAGAAGGGGGTCTATAAGTATATCCCCCCGATGACGGAGGGCATAAACCCACGCACAGGTATAGTGATAGCCTTGTGTAGCATCTTTCTTTTCTTCGGCTTCATGTTTACAGTGTCAGGCTTGAAGGGTGAAAGTCTCGGCAATGTTCCTCTCATTGCCATCGGACCTGCCATCTGCGTCCCTGGTGTGGCAGCCATCTTCCTGGCCAACAAAACCAACGGCTGTACGGAATGTCCTGCACAGTGGCGCCGTAAAAAGAGGAAGAAGAAGCCTCAAATGAGGCAAAACCAGTCCACAATCCCTAAAGAACCAACACTGGAAAGAAAATGTGGAGAGTTTCAGGCTGGTGAAGACTCATCATCTTCCACAACTACAGGGGAGTCCATCTGGCTAACATGTAAAGCTGAGAAGGACGAGGTGCTCCTCTACCTAAGACCATACCACTCTTCTAGTGCCTTGGTTGCCACTGCGTGTGTCTCTTCTTACTGCATGTTTGAGAAGGTGCATTCCCCAATGGAGAATATGGTCCACACTGGTACGCCACATCTGCCCTTCAGTACTACTGAGCCTTGCTACAAAAAGGACAGAGATCCTACAATCCTGCCTTATTGGTCTTTCACACAACCCAGAGACTGCAGATGGGACTATGAGACTGTGGTCTGATTAACTTGCTCTAGGAATAAGTACAGAACCAAACCGTTTTCTTTTTTGTTTTGTTTTGTTGTCTTATCTGGGTCTTGTTGCCAGTGTAGTGGAATAGAGGTCATCTAAGTTTGTATTGCGTGTTGCGTCACAGTTTATTTCAAGTCTAGGTTCGGAAATTCAGTAAAGATGGAACCAATAGTAATGGGGCAGACTGCTGGCCAGTATAAAAACCCTGCATGTTTTGGGCCCTGTTGAATCTAATCATTGAGCCATTATAAAATGTTCATAGGCTACTAAACTTGTAGAAAACTTGACCGATGAACATTTTAGTGTGTGGATTTACTTTGTGCACTCTGCCTGTCATGAGAATGAATGAATTATGAAATACATTTCTTTATGCTTATACCGTTCTCTTCCAAATGTGTTCCAGGCCGTTTATGTCCCTTTCTTGCAAATGAGTTTGTTTACATTGCACAGACATCCGCTTACAGAACACTGACACATGACACTGACAGTTGGTTACATATATACTGGGGATGAGTTTGTAGTTAGCCGAGATCAGTGGTTCCCAAAGTATGGGGCGGCCCCCCCACCCCAGGGTGTGGCGTGGAGTGTACAGCAAGGGGGGGTGTTGGTTGAACCTAAACAACTAACTACAGGAAAAAAATGAAGTGTGTCTAGTTATGAATGCAATGGACATGCGCCTAACATCAACATTGTATGGACTGATGGCCTAGAGAGAAGTTAACACATTTTTTTAAATCTTCAAATAAAATAATAAAAGAAGTTCAAATGATAACATATTAAAGTTTAACTGATTGATGGTTGACTGATTGTAATGAAACTGAAAATGTTAAACAGTTCAAAATTGGCAACAATGCCAATTGTCAAAGGGGAGACCTGCCATTAAAAGTTTGGGAACCACTGTATAGTCAGATTCCTGCAGGGAATTGACCTTCTAAACGTTGAGATATTGGAAAACAGACCTGTAGCCTGCTTTCGAACTGCATGATGATTATCGAATAGAAGTTATAACATACACCACCGAGTTTTCACAGACACCAGTGAAATTCCACAAGGTGGTAGACGAGGTTCAGTATAGAAATGCTATGGTCTGCATTTAGTGAATTTTAGTCCATCAGTCCACCGACATAGTCTTTGCAGCCAATGAGCACTTAGCGTCGAACTCCTCCCCACCGTAAACCATTGAACAATCTCTCCAATGAGGTAGGCCACCGATAAACCAGTATCGTTTAGCCAGCTACAGCAGATGTAGCTAACTACCCAACGACAAATGACGAATACTAGATAACAATTAAATATCGGGGAAACATGGGTTATGACCACATGAATTTGGTAAGTTGTAACATTATTATGTAACGTTACTGTGTATTGTTATGTAATGCATGATGATAAACCAGTGAACACCATATAGCTATAAGCTAACTTCAGGCTTCAAGGTTTCTTATTAGCTAATCTAAACTAGCTCGTTATGAGCGGCATGAATAGTTAGCAGAAGTTGTAATAGCTATTAGCATTCATTCAATATTTTGTAAATGTTTGAAGGATATAATGTCGTACTGTAAATACCGACGAACACTAGAATATGACATTTCCAATGAGCTTCTGTTGTCAGAAGTTACCATTCAAACAACGGCAGACATGTAACGTCAAAATGACTAGTTCATGAAGCTAGCTACAAATGTCAAGGTGAAAAGTATGTGATTGACTAACGTAAAGTCACCAGAGGGATGAGGTAGACAGTTATGTAATTGGCAAACTATGAAACTTCGTTTTGGGAAGTTCTTATAGCCAATTGCGCCAGGGTGTACCTAAACGTTTTAGCTAGATATAATGTTTAATTGGAAGTTTTGTGATGGAGTTTGCTCATTGTCAATCGTTCAAGCCTAGCTAGCTAGCTCGACATCACAAGGATTTAGTTGTTCCATTGGATCAGGGGGAGATTGACAGCAGAATCAGTACACCAGTACTCCTGTTTTTAAAAGTCCGCATTGGACCTATAACGATGTCTCTCTTTTTTTGGAGTTTAGACAGGTTTGTCATTAAATGTTTAGCAAACTGTATCCTAATGTAAACAATTAGTCAATTGAAGCATATTGCCCCTTTCATTCTTTGTCTTCGAACAAACTAAATTAATAAAGCTAAATTCTGTTGTGGTAACATAGTAACTGAGGCCTTCAAACGGTGTTCTCTCCCACAGGCGTTATGGTACAAGCTCACCTACGAATAGGACAAGTGGACCACAGACATTCAAAACAACCCCTTGACTGTTGGGATAATGGTGAAATATTTTTTTTATGAGACAGACATCAAAAGTACATGGGACCATGTTACCTCTGCATTTTGGCAGAGGTATCCCAATCCATTCAGGTAAGTTACCACAGTACAGTGTAGTTCTGTTGTTCTCAGGAACTTGTTCATTACACACCACTGGGCTGTATGCATAATAAATACAGAGATTGGATGACCGTGTGACGTGAAATCGAAAAAACCTTCATGTATGAATGTGAGGAGAGATCAAGTTTGATCTACTGTTTAAAACACTATATAGTCTATCTAGACTTTACTTTAATTGAATTATGTTTTCTTAGGGTGATGGAATGATTGGTCTTATGTGCTAATTGTTTTCAAAATATTGTTAATTTCATTGAATTGAATTGTCCTTCTGCTAGTAAGCTTAGTTATTGCGTAACTCATTGTAAATACTCGCACATTCATCGAAACATATGTTATGCTCATCCATTGGCAATTGCAAAGAGCAAAAGCATATCTTAACAATCAAAGTCAATGAGGTGCATATTTGTGAGTGTACATCTGTGCATATGTTTGCCCCTCAGCACTCATGTCCTCACGGAGGACGTTGTGTTCCGGGAGGTGACGGCGGATCATCAGCTCCACACTCGCCGTCTCTTCACCAAGACCAATCGGCTCCCGCGGTGGGCAGAGAGCATCTTCCCCACCAACCTATCACGCTGTGTTTACATCCTGGAGGACTCTGTCGTTGACCCAGTCAGCAAGAGCTTCACCACGTACACTTGTAACCTCAACCACACAACACTGATGGTAGGCAGCCAGCATTTTAAGGAGTGAGTGAGTGAGTGAGTGAGTGAGTGAGTGAGTGAGTGAGTGAGTGAGTGAGTGAGTGAGCACGAGCGAGGGAGGGAGGTTTGGGGTGTTGTGGCAGAAATTACTTAGGCAGTGTTGCTGGATTTTCTTTTGTGTCAGGGACTTGATGTTCACATTCTGTTATACAGTTTACGTTGCAGTAACCTTCAGAAAACAAATCCATAAAATGCATAGATACATAGATATTGCACTTTCATCAGCAGATTTGTTATATGTGTAACCTGCCTTGTGTGGACAAGCACAGACCCGCACCTGATTCGAACCCGCAACCTCGGGCATGGGAGCGATGAGGCTAAAACCCATGGGTGCTAGCGTTTGTGTCGCACGTATACACTTATACACCTCACCGACATACATATATAAATCACATATACATACACATAGGGAGAACATATTCACACAGAGTGTTTCCAGATACAGGAAAGGGTCTGACCCTATTGTACAGAGTGCAATGATTTTCACAGTGTTGAGGAAAGTGATCTTGTGCTGCTGGTGTGGATAGTGCAAAACAAATATAATGTTCTTGTGCTTGTGAGGATGGGTAGTGCAAGATAGTGATCTTGTGCTTGTGTGTGTGTTTGGAAAGTGCAACGAGCAAAGTGATAGTGCAGAATATGTAAGTGCTAAAGTCTGTGCATGGGGCTGAGATGAGATGAGATGAGCAGGGGAGGGCAGACTGAGGTAGACTCATGCAGAGAAGTCCATCTCCCTCCCCCTCCCCTTTACTTGTTAGCTGTACCCTGCATGCAAACAACAACAGACATTTTTAGATAGGCCAGTTCTTAGTTGGCTTTACACTGCAGTAAAGGCCTGTACAAGCCTACATAAAGAAAGAATTATGACTTGCAAAAGCACTATAAGCACTATTAGGTTTTAGCAGTGAAACAAAGTGATTTCAAAAGCCTGACTAGGTTGTTTACACACACACTGGTTTTAATGCACACTCTCATCTAAATTTGAACCACCAGTTTACAATTTCTCATACACTCACATAAACAGACCCTGCAAACAACTTTTGCACAACAGTTTCTGGAGTACTTCTTAGTTCTTAAGATAGTTCATTTCTGCTTTCTCAATTTCATACCGACCCCATGTACGTCAAAAGCAGAACTAAGTGTTCTAACAAAGTACTCGTGCAACCTATGACTGACTGAACTTTTGTTTTTTCAGCCTTTTTAAATTGGATTTCGTTTTTTTTGTTTGTCTTTTTTCCTTGGGGTCAATGTGTTTGTGGGTTGGTGGCTGTTGTGGAGTGGCTGTCCCTCGGTGACCCACATCACGAGTCAGAGGGCACCTTCCCCCAGCAGGCCTTTCCTCATCCACTCTCACACACCAGCTCTGTTTACCAGCAGGCCTGTTTGTGCTGGTTAGCAACAGCATCCAGGCACAAACCACAAAGACTTCTCTGTTTTAGGAAAACTTCTTGATTTGGGAGATTTTGGAAACCACAAAGTTTTCCATTGTATATAAATTGGAAGGTTTCTATGTTGTTTTTTTTTCCTCTCTAGACAGCTGCAGAATTATGCTACTCAGCATGCAAAAATGTTGGCCAACTTAAGGATTTAGACTATCGGGGCCAAGTAGGAAAATGGTTTCTGGTGCTGATGCTCTAATTTATTTGTTTATTTATTAATGTATATATTTACTTTTGTTTTTGTTGGTTATTTAACGCGTATTGCATTCTGATACCAAACCACACCAGATGCTATGGTCATAAGTCATGAATCACCAATTTCACATTCATGAAATCTCCACTGACAAGTCCTGTCAGCTGCCCTGCAAATCAGTCATGCATGGTGGAGCTGAATCTTTTTTCAAACCAGAAGTGCAAGAGTGGTGTGGTTACAGAGGATTTGCTGTCTAGAAGCAGCATGTGTGCCCCTGTTCTACCCGAGCAGTGAAGAGTGCACACTGCATCCAGACAGCCATCATTAGTGGCTTGGCTATGACTCATCAGTCAGAGAAGCTCTTCTGGTTCTGTCGGACCTCTCTCATTCAGACTGTCAGATATGGCGGTGGACAGGAAAAGTGGGCCTTCCCTCAGGTCACTGTTCGACAAGTTCGGTCACTGGATTAGGAATGCCTCTACCACAGGCGATATATTATGCTTCTGTGGCATGTCTCAGTTTCTCTCCAAGTTGCATTCACGTTTTGAAGTCCTGCTTCTAAAGCTTTGGTTCTAAAGCCCCACTTGTGTGCAGACGGTGCGGGAGCGCTGCGTGTTCCAGCAGTCTGAGGAATGGCCGCACTGCACCGAGATCAAGCGGGAGGCGTGGATCTCCTCTGGCATCTATGGCTTCTCCAGACCCATTCAGGTACCACACCACGCACACCACGCACAACACACCCACGGCCGCGGCAGTTCAGTGTGATTGCGTGTACCGCCCGCCTGCTTGTGAGTGCTCAGTCTGTGCTCCAGTGAGTGCTCACTGCTGTTTGGCCAGGTATGACATGGCCCTGGATATATCCTCCTGTTAAACCTATTAGCATTCCATCATCAAAGATTTTGACACTTGCCTGGATAATGTCATCACTGTGGCCAAATATCTCCTCCCTTTTGGATGTTGCAGGCACTTTTCTTCCTATAATTTTTATATCTTTTTTTTTAAATTTTTTTTTCAAATATTGACCAGATCTATGGAGGAGAATAGAGTAGTTTATGGGTCAGGTTTGAGCTCAGCCAGAGCCAGGTGGAAGAGAGCTTGTTTCTGGATGCCAAGAGTGGGAGATGTACATCTTTAGCAGGAGAGGGGAAGAAACACAGACTCCGGATTAGTGCTGTGTGGCTGCCTTGAATGCCCTGGAGCGATGGAGGGAGGAGGGAAAGTCAGAGCGAAAAAAGGGGGAAATAAGAGCTGTCTGTATTAAGGCTGATTTTGTGTGTGTGTGTGTGTGTTTGTGTTTGTGTGTGTTTGTTTGTCTTTGAAACATATTGTCCACGCTGTTATTTGTCATACCTCTTTTCCTGTGCATCCAAATGTTGTCATTTCACAGGAGTTTGGGCTGGCCCGCTTCAAGAGCAACCAGGTGAAGGCCATGAAGGGGTTGGAACATGTGTTGGCCAACCAGCATGGTATGTCCACCACACTCACACTGGCATCGGTCCTCATTACTTTTGAACCATAGGAACGTGTAGGCAAACTTGTGGGATGGTTTAGGTGCTGGGTATGCATCATATCTTCACTCATCTCGCACTCATTGAAATCCACTGGTAACAATAATAGCCATTAGTGTTGAATTGGCTCATCCCCCAGTGACCAGTCAGTTGGTAACTCTGAGCTGTAGTCCAGGTCTCTATGATTGTGTAGTGCTGTAAAGTGCTTGAACAAGAACCAGACAGCGAAATAAAAATATCTCTGAGGTTTTTAAGCCAATGTGCCTATTTCCCTTTTTTGTAGCTGAATTGATATGCCCTACACACATCTGCTCTAAAGAAAGATTCAGAACAGAGACGGCTGCTCTCCTTTAAAAAGATGCTGCATTGTCACGGAGACCATGAATCTCTGCCTGATGACTCTTTGCCTGTGTGCCACATAGACAGTGATAAAATGGTAGTCTGTAGTGTCCGTCATGTGACAGGCCTTGAAGATTTGTGGACTCTAAGCATTAGCATGGCTCTTAGGAGTGGTCTAGAGATGTGTTGCTTATCACTGTCTGTGTGTAATTTGGTCTCTTGCATACATATGGTAAAGTATAGGACTCAACTTTAGGCTCACAGTGGTGGTAAGTACTCATGTATGACACTATTCTGGTCATAATGCATGCCAGAGCCTTTTGTAGCTTGGTAGAATGTTCTAGAACTCTTCCAGTAGCTGCAGTTGTAGAATTGTCCCAGACCTTATTGTGGGTGCACTGTGGGTACACAATAGCTGCTATTTTTGAGTTGCTGTAGATAGAACCCCTCGATTAGTTTGTTCCACTGCCTAGTTCCCATCCAGAACATGTTTTGTGATGAACTGTAATGCCACTCCTCATAGCTGTACCATGTTCTTGGAAACACTGTGTTCGTGCCTCAGTGGAAATAAGCAGGAAGCACATTTAGCAGAACAGATGGACTAAACTCATCTAAGTGAACTGACACCGCCTCCATTGCATGCATGGCTTGAGCCGTCACATTGACCTCTCCATTGTCACCCTCCTGTGTTTCTGGAGGCCGTGTTGGTCAACGCTTGACACTTCTTCACCGGGACAATGACTTCATTTCTGTGTATTATTGCTTAGATGGCTGCAAGTAATCCTATCCGTCTAAACAGTGGCAGTTCTAGCTTGAGTGGTGACCCTGGGTGACCCCAGTTCCCAGGAACAAATTCTAGTATATAAACATAATACAAATAAAGAAAATAATTATTATTATTACCCTTTTGCTAACAAATAACACACAAACAAATCACACTTCACACAAATAAGCCAATAGAATAGCAGATAGATAAGAACCTGATTATTACAGTACAGATTATTATCACTTCCACTGATCTGTCACTTTGAGCATCAGTACATTCCCCAACACTCGTCAACCAAGAGTCGAGACTGAACCAATTAGTCTTGGTGGTGTGCAGACTGGTTTTGTATTATTCTTAACGATTTTGCACAAAACTTCTGATGCGTGCATGATTCTGATGCGAGCATTCTTCGCTCCCAAACTAGAATCAGGGCTTTGACAAGGTCAATCCACACGGTGACATGATATCATTGACGTGACTGTGCAAATGAGCGATTGAAAACCAGTCGCATAGAGGTCACCATTCCAAAGAAGCCCATACCTAGATCCGCCACTGAGTATATAAATATCAATATATTATGATGTCTCATGATGTATCACAGATATATAGCACACATATTCTGATTATTATGTCTCATAATGTATCACAGATATATATCACATATATTCTGATATATGATTCAGTCCTCTATGATGCAGTGGCATGCCATGAACACACTATAGCGTGTAAGCCTCAGCATGCTGATCATGTGACTGCCATGCTGATCATGTGACTGCCGTGCTGATCATGTGACTCCCATGCGGATCATGTGACTCCCATGCTGATCATGTGACTCCCATGCTTCCCAGCTAATGGTGTTGTTGCCCACATCATGCAACATGAGCATGGGGCTGAGGCTGAGGCTGAGGCTGAGGCGGCTCCCTCTGGGAATAACCGCTGTCTGCACCAAGTGTCTGCTCTGCTGAACTGCTGGGATGATGCAAACCAGAGAAATCCTCCCCAAGTACTGGGATTCTCTCTTCATGTCCCAAAAAACACTATTTGTATGCATTTATGCATTTCAGTCCATCTTCAAAGGAGTTTTTTCTTTTTTTTTTCTTTTCCTTTTGCAAAGGCTTAATCTGTTCTCATGGGCCTTTGAGGTCCGGAGATGATGTGCTTCCCCAGATCATCGCACCAGTCTGTGCATGTCCGTGGCAACCAGCTCATCCTTAATGCTGTTTTTGTCATCCAGTGGAAGAGGGTGTGGTTTCTCTCTCTCTCTCTCTCTCGTATGCCCTGCAGCTCCTCAGACGCACGGGAGGTGAGGTGGGGAGGGAAACCCCTCTGAGTGGGGGCGCTGCTTAGAGGAGAGAGGAGAGAGGAGAGAGGGGCCCTTTCACTCGCGCCTCGCGCCTCCTGCTCCTGCTCTGAGGCTCCGCTAACACAACATCGCCTGAGGATCCCGCGGCTCCAGCTGCTCTGGTCAGTGTTGGAGAGGAGGGTCGAGGTTGAGAGAGTTTGGGGCGGGGGGTGGGGGAAAGACCAGGCATTAGATACTCATTGAGTAATTCTACTCGCACGACAGGCGTTGGCTGTTTTAAGTTCCAGAGCTTTGTTTTTGGAGTGATGTGCGCCGCCAGTGGTGTGACATGTTTCTGAAGTTGAGCCTGAACAGACCCCCCTCACAGTCCCCTTCCCAGCACTCTGCTCTCCTGCACTGTCCCTCTGGCAGAGAGATCAACTGGGGACACTTAATGGAGCCTCCCCGCCCCTCCACCCCTCTTGCACTGGCCCTCCGCCCTCCGCCCCCTGTACTCTGTACTCTGTACTCTGTACTGTTGGTGACCTGCATCCCTCTCTTCTTGTCTCCTTGCCCAGAACTCTGTGTCCCGAGCTCCTTAAGTGTCTGTGCTGGTTGCTGAGTGCAGGGCTTGGAGTGGAGCACGTTGACCCCACAGCCTCGGCCAGCACCAAAACCCCCCCCTCTCTACCATAAATAGACCCCAGCCCACACCGAATGCCTCTGCCCTCCAGTACGGCACTTGGGCCTCTGTGTGGAGTCCACTGCCCTGCCTGTGTTGCCTGTGTCAGACCCTCCCTTTACCCCCCGTTTGTTCTGTTGAAGTGTGGACGCGTGAAGTGCAACACCACACTGATTTGACTAATTCATTAGTCATGTGATTTAGTGTTTTACGTTTCCCTGGTTGTGTGATTCAGTTGTTCATCAGTTCTGTTCCGTTGTGATGTTGCTGCTGCCCCTTCCTGATGCCCCACTGCTCATCTGTCAGATGGTGGATGAGTTTTGCATGTTGTGCAACGCATCCAAGCGCTCACCTCCCCCCCCCCCCCCCCAGTTACGCTGCAGAGGTTCATGAAATGAATATTCATGGCGTTCCTCATGGAGTGGTCTCTCCAGAAGCCTGGCCTGCCCAGACAGCGCCGTCTCTGGCTGCCTATGTATGATGACAGGCCAGCATGCCAGCCGCCCCCCCCTGTAATCAAAGCCAAACCAGACGCCTGGAGTTACCCCTGCATGTGCACCCAAAGGTCAAATGCAATGCTGTCGCCTCATGGAATTCATCTTACTCATTTACTAAGGTAGTCAGGCCGTCTGACCAGGCCTTTTAAAGGTGCCGTAGGGTTCTTTTTGTCATCCAGCCTCCAGACTTGCAATGCTAGTAGTTTCTCAAGGCAGGATGAAAATGTGATTTCTCAGTATTCTTGTGACAATCAATGGAACAATTTGTATGAAATTTCAGAATGGAGTGAATGATTGATTTCATTCTGGTATTAAAATGGCTGATGCAAATACAGAAATACTGAGGAGAAACTCTTGTTCTGCTTTTAGAATTGAATTGTTGTAACTCCAGAGACACTGTTTTGATGGCAAAAGCAACATGTTATCTATTTTAGGATAAGTTTCCTGACGGATGTAGAAAGATGACAGAAAATGTAGACTTTTAAAGTGCAAGTGGGGCAGGATTGTGGTTAATAATGTACTGAATGATTCTCCCCATCTTCATATGCTGCCTTGTTTTGTCCCCCTCCCAAACCCCCTCTCCCACCCCTCTCTCTCTCTCCCTTTCTCTCTCTGTCTCCCTCTCCCTCTCTCTCTCTCCCTCCCTTTGCCTCTCTCTCTCTATTCCTCTCTCTCTCCCCCTCTCCCTTTGCCTCTCTCTCTCTCTTCCTCTCTCTCTCCCCCTCTCCCTTTGCCTCTCTCTCTCTCTTCCTCTCTCTCTCCCCCTCTCGGACAGGAGCGCCACCCCACTGGCTCCTCAGGGACTCTGTGAAGGCAAAGGGTGCTGCTCTGGCTGCCACAGAGAAAGCCAAGAGCCTGGCATCTGCAGCCACTCCACAGGAACCCAGCCAGTATGTGTGACTGGGACACGCCGCTCACAGGGACCTGACCTGTAGTGTACAGACACACGTGGATGCACTTTTACACACACACACTCACACACACACACACACACACACACACACACACACACACAGACGTGCATGCACCTATACACACACACACACACACACTCGCACACACACACACACTCGCACATACACACACACACACACACACACAGACAGACGTGCATGCACCTATACACACACACACACACACACACACACACAGACGTGCATGCACCTATACACACACACACACACTCGCGCACACACACACACACTCGCACATACACACACACACACACACACACACACACACACAGACAGACGTGCATGCACCTACACACACACACACACACACACACACACACCAAACAGGTGTGCCTTCCCTCTGATCGGAGCCTTAATGGGATCAAGCCTGTTTCTCTCTTCTCTCTATCCCCTCTCTCTTTCTGTCTATATTTATCTCGCTCAATCTTTTGATCTCTTCTTGTTCCCTCTTGTTTTAAATGACGTAGCACTGACTCTCAGGTACTGCACTGTGGTGCAGACACACGTCTGCTTCTTACCTCTCTCACGCTCAGAGACGGAGGGCACGAGACTCTTTTTGGACGCAAGGACGCACACAAAAACCATTTTAATGTAGAGGAATGCACAGAGAAAGAAAATGAAGTTGCTTATGAATAACTAGAATAGTATACTAGTTTTGTAGTATACTAGAATATTTTCCATCATTTCAAAAACCAGAATAATTTGATGCATGCGGTTTTAGGGGGGTTTATTTTTAAACACAAGGACAATAGTCCAATATGAGTGTTGGTGTGTGAAGTGTGTTTTGAAGCACACGGCTGCATTCCATGTAGATGGATTTCATTGGGTTTTATAGAATGATTTTGTGAATATTAGGATATTAGATCTGTATGTAATTATTTAATTGTGGATCAAGATTTGCTTCCACACCACAGGCATTATAATATGTTAGAGATTACTATTATGTCTTATGTTTTAGTGTATGATGATTTGTGTTTGCCTTATGATGTATTTGCCATCCATGAAGGATGTTGTTAATTATAGTAACTGCTGGATATAATAATCCGATACATTGTTTTCTCAGTATTGTCTTGTCACAATCACTACAATCTGTGGAAAACAACGGACTAGAACTGTTTACACAAAAGTGTGCTGTGCCCGCCTGAAGACATTTGTGTTGGAAGAGCTGGAATGTGCATCTTTGGATTCATGGACTTGAGCAAGGAGACTACCAATATTGGGAATGAAGACACGATCTAACTATGTGATCTGTACTATGCAAGGACTATGGCTGGCATATTGTGTTGCTTAAATCAAATGCTTGCCAATTTTGTCAAGAACTGGCATATTTGTTCTCTCTTTGCAATTGATTTGACTTAATGTTTCTTTCAGAACCACTTATGGCAGTAAAATATCAAAGTGTACATCTCCTGTGTGTGTTGTTCTTTCAAAACGTCTTTGCAGCTACTGAACAGCAGAGGGCGTGTAGTTGGTTGAGAGGGCTGAGACGACACAGCGGATTAGTGTTTACTGGCTGTGTTTGGGGAAAATATCATGTGTTGTGGGAATGTTTGCCAGATTCTGTGGTAGAATAAATTCGCATTATAAAATTATGTTTCATTTTAGAAATGTTCACTATGCATTTTGTTGTACATTTACCCTATTTTACTAATATTAATTAAAGATGTATATATTCAGTGATTGCATGAGTTTGATATGATTCTGAACTTCTGTTACCATGAGACAAGTAATGACATATATGTATAAAACATTTTTATTTACTTATATTACAATGAAAGGATACACAATACCTTCAAGTGTGTGCTAGAAAATGTAGCCAGCACCAGGTACTTAATGTGTACACAAAAAAGAACTTATATAATATAACACATCTTCTGTATGCATATTACACATCTTCTAAAGGAAACATATTCACAGGTCTCGGGCACAGAACACTCCCTGCTCAGTGTTTGCCTGACCACAATGCCAAGTCCCCCAGCAAGAACCCTGCCTCTTCTTCCCCTGCCCCTTTAATCTCTAGCAACTCCATCCCTGCCCTGCCCTGCCCTGCCCTGCCCTGCCCTGCCCTGCCCTCGTAGAGGAGTCCCACGGGTTGCAGCAGACCTCTCACACTCACACACGGCTCTCCGCTCTCTCTCTCTCTCTCTCTCTCTCTACTCAACACAGGACAACAGCAAGAGTTCAGGAAAGACACTCCAGATTCCACCATGGAGGAAACCTTTCTAATCTGACACTGGCACAGTTGCCGGGTGGGGAGAACAGACTGGGGTGGGGTGGGGGTAAACAAGAGAATACATCCACTAAAATAGAAATCTACATTTATATGTAAAGCTATTATGGAATTACACGAGACACCCTCTCGAACAACTCTAAGAGTGGGTGCAGATGAATCAAAGTGACAAATTATTTGGCAGGAATAAGTGTTTTGTTTTCTTCTAGTATCTGTAAAGTACCTGAGGAGCAGCAGGAATGTCCCTGTGTGCCCCCTCTCCTCTCAGCTCTACATCTGGAGTGCCATCTTGCATCAACCCCTCTCCCTCCCTCCCTCCCTCCCTCCCTCCCTCTCTCTCTCTCTCTCTCTCTCTCTCACTCCTGGCTCTCCTCCGGCTGCGTCTCCTGGCAGCGCTCTTCTAGACAGGCAGACAACCTCAATCACAGTCACGTTGTTCATTTTGTGCCTCTCCAACCATGCAAACACACGCATACACAAGTAACACACCGTGATGAATTTCAGTGCTGAGGGCTTTTGAGCGGCCCTCTCTACGCTTACAAGAGCTGACATGTTTTGATTGACAGCCCACTGGCTGGCTCAGTTGGTGACTGTTGGTTGGAAGAAAGGGGTTTGATGATCACGCAGCACCACAGGAATCATCCTTTTTCCTTCTTGATATCATTGTCCTGTCCTCCACCTTTTCATTGTGACTGGATTGATGATGTGTCAGACCTGGACTGCCTAGGCGATTCCAGTTGTGATCAATCAGTGACGGGTGCAAGCTCACTATCGTTAGTATTCCGAAGCTCCCCCAAGTTCAAGACAACACAAGCTGTGGCTCTGTCACAATTTACAATCTTGTTACATGAAGTTTTTTTCGAAGGCACATCACCCAAAGGACTTTCATGGACACTATCTAGCATTCAGTGGTCTTCCAGAAGTGTGTAGTATCACACTTGAGCTGCTAACTCCTCACAAATACTGAAAGTGACACATGTGACCTTTAAAAATGACGCCCGCTGCAAAACAGAATCTCATATCTGGCCCACAAATACCATTCAGTTAAGTCCCAATTTAACGTCGCAAACGGGAGGTTCTGTGCAAGAGTTATGATTTTTTCGATCGTTTTTAACATGTCACTCAGTTGTTCTTTGAACAACAAACTGAAGAAAAAAAAAACATTTTTGCTACCAACAGTCATGTATTTCCTCAACATGAATGTAAACTCTTCATGAAACAAAAAAAAAAAACAAAAAAACAATTGAACTTTTTCAAAAAGAACAAAACACTCTTTGCTCTCTACCTCAGTGTATGAGAGAGTGGAGAGATTAAAAAAAAAATGTGAAAAATAAATGTCAAAAGAGTTGGTCACAAAATGCACCACAGAATTGAAGCAATTTTCATTCCACACCCCAGTCTTACCTCTACAGAAAGCACAAGATGGTCATATTGCTGTTTTGTGCCTCGTAACTGAGGGGATCTCTACCCATGATCCCATGGGGCACACATTAACACTATGGCCGGGAAGGCCACAAGGAGAAGGCAGGGGAACACCTCAAGCTGCCATTATTGATTCGATTTTGTTGCTCTTCTCCCAGTGTCCTCCAAGCCATTTTTTTTTTTTTTCAAATATGAAAAGAAAGAAATGAACAACAAACACAAAGCAATGTTGCAATAACAAGAACCACAGAGTGAGAGGTGGGGGGGGGGGGGGGGGGAGAGTACGTTTCAGGCCTGCAATGCTACGCAGGGGAGAGAGGGGGGGGGGGGGGTCGTCATCCCAAATGGAGGCCAGGGATATTGACAGCTGCCAACTGTGTGCTCATGGTGGCAGAGAGGCGTCATGGCAGGCGATGGGCTGGGGGACGGGAGGGACCTGGGACAGTCGCATGGAGGCACAGGAATGATGGGAAATTCTTTGTTGGTTCTTCATGTACCCTTGAACCCACGTCCCCATCACTCAGCACTGTTTGGCAAGGCATTACGACAGGCCTGTTCATGTGTACCCCGAAGGCGTGGGGGGGTGGACTGGTTTAGGGGGGGCAGTGGGAGTGCCGACAGGGTGAAGACCTGAGTAGGGATGGAGGGAGGGAGGGAGGGAGGGAGAGGAGGGGAAGGGACGGGGCAAAATGACAACAGTCACCAAGGCTCACCAAAGGCACAGAATGACAACGGGAGAGCCAGGGACACCAGCGGTCACCAGAGGACACCAGCGGTCACCAGCGGTCCCCAGCGGTCCCCAGCGGACACCAGCGGACCCCAGCGGTCCCCAGCCCTCCCCTGGACAAGCCTGGCCTCCTGTCTCTCTTCTCTCTCCTATATATATATATATATAGATATACTCTTCTTTTTTGTCTTTTCTTTAGGAACATTTAGGAAAATATAATACAAAATTTAATACAGGAAATATAGACTACACGTGCTAAATCACTTTTAGTGATCAATAGCTTTTTTTTTTCTTTTCTTAAATGCAGGTATTTTCTTTTTCTTTTAGTCTTTTTTTTTTTTTTGGTCAGACCTGCCGTGACGGACTGGTCCTGTTTTGAAGTATTGGGTTCCAAGCTCTACAACTGGCAGCGGACAGAGGGGAGAGAAAAGCCTACGCGTGAGTGGCTCTCCTGTGGTCAGGTAAGTGAGTGCACAGCACCCCGCAGGCACACTGCGCACTGGTCCCTGCGCACTGGTCCCTGCTCACGGCTCACCCACTGCTACAGGTACAGCACATACACTCCATGTATTGATCTGCTTTTGCAATGCCCAAAAAAAAGCTCCTGAAAGTCGAGTCATTATTTAACAGAGATGGGTTGAAAAAGGAGTCGAGTCAATAAAACAAAAGAAAAAAACAGTGTAATTTTCATGGATATTCTTCACTCCTCCACAGAGAGTGATTGTCGTAAGAGCTGGCTTTTTCTCCTCCTGTTCTTTTTCTCCTCTTTTCTTTTGAGTACAGCTTTGACGTGTCACCTCCACGCTGACAGAAAACACATATAAATCATACGCGCGCGCACACACACACACAGACACACACACACACACACAGACACACACACACACAGGTGGGAGACCTGACAGGGAGTGCAGTGCTTTCAGTCTTAGCACCCTGTGGTTTAACCGTGGGCAGCGGCAGGAGAACAGGCAGAGGAGGAGGAGAAGAAGAGAGGGATGACTTAGTGAATGCCTCTCTTCTGTTAGTGTCTCCCCTCCTCATCCCCAGAAATCGACTCAAAAAGTTTGGAGAAAGCGCCGAGCTTTCGGTTTTTATTGCTACATCACTGTGCTACTGAGCAAAGAATTATAATAAAAACACGTCATGGAAGAGTTCTGGGTCTGCACCCAGCTTAGTCGCTGGACAGTCAAGGCATGTGTGAGGGGTCGAGGCGTCACCTCTGTTCAGAGGACAGTGTGGTTCGTCCCTGCAGCAGTAGTGCACCATGGGAGCGGGCCGCACCGCAGGGACTTAAGAGACGTGGGCAAACCCATGAGGAAGAATGGGTTTAAACATGTTGGGCTGGTACACACATATTTAAGATATTGAGGTCGTATGCTTAGTTTTATTACGCTGAAGAAACAGGAAGTGCTTTTCCTTTCAAACTCTTCCCCACGTCCCCTTTCACCAGAATCTGCCAGTGTGACGCCCCTGTGTGCCTCATGCTAAGCTCAAGTTTTAGACCACTCCTGTTCAACCGGTGCCCACTCTGGTTCCGGCCCGTCTCAAATATATTCTCACTCGGCCTCTTGTCATTTCTCAGTACACACACACACACACACATACACACACATACACATACACACACATACACATACACACACATACACCACACAGACTCAGCGCGTTTGTTGACAAGTCAAAGTAGTACAAAGCCACACAGCCACGAAGCCACCAACATCCGCACTGAAAACCACTCCGCTCTCTATATCTGCGCCTGTGGCAGCAACAGGTAGGCTGGGCAGGGAGAGGAAGAGGAAGAGGAAGAGGAAGAGGGAGATGGGGAGGGGGGGGGGGGGGTTGTGAGGAGGACTGGTTTGTGGACGGGGAGAGGAAGTCATCAAGGGTGTATTGAGGGGGGGGGAGAGGGGGGGGGGGGGCAGGCAGAAAGGCTGCTTTCCTGGAGCCGGGGCCCCCGTCGCTGGTGGGCGTGTGGATGGAGGCGGTGGCGGTGGCGGTGGCGGTGGCGGAGGGAGGGCCCTAGCAGATGTGAGGCTGGAGTCTGTGGGAATGTACATAGCTGCCGTCGCTAGAGCTGCTCTGCAGGCTGTAGTGGTCCTCCACGTCACTCACGCTGTCCACACTGTCCCCCTCGCCCTCGCCCTCGCCCTCGCCAGGGGTGAACTCCATGCCCTCGATGTCCACATCTGCAAACATAGAACCGAGGAGGTTAGCAAACACAGAAGACATTGAAAACAAATCACACACACAGAAAACAAATCACAAACACAGAAAACAAATCACAAACACAGTGCACAGACTGCAACAGCGGGAGAGTCCATTATCTTTCTCTAGGGGGATGTTTTGTTGTTTGTTATCTTTTCGTTCTGTGGTATCGGCACTAATTAAAGTAAATAAACCCCTACACACATCCTAATGCTTGCTGGGTGCACAGTAATGAGCTCGAACACCGGTGCAGGTCATACGTGACTGCTGCTGTTGTTCTCTCTTTAAGTTCTGTAGCGTGCCATGATCTGTCCATTGTCTCACTTTCACAATGTTAACAGAGCATTACTGTTGCAGCCACAAGGCCTCATAAGCTGAAAGCACCTTCTTAGAACATGCGTTTGGCTGTGCTAGCCGTACCGCCGCTCTTTAACGGCCACGTGCACTCTTACGCTTTACTGAGCACTTCAAGCACCCCCTAGGACACACGTAGCACATTCTAGCGTGCCTGACCAATCAGGCAGGGGAGGTGCACTCACTGTGTAGTGCATGGATTCATGGGTTAGTGCGCTTGCACAGGGGGCACGCATACACACACCCACATGCACACACACACACACACATACACACACCCACACGCATACACACACCCACATGCACACACACACACACACACCCACACGCACACACACACACACACACATACACACACACACACACACACACACCCACACACACACAGACACGCACCCACACACACACACACACACACACAACACACACACACACACACACACACGCATACACACCCACACACACACACACACAACACACACACACACACACACACACACACGCATATACACACGCACCCACACACACACACACACACACACACACACACACACGCATACACACCCACATGCACGGGGAAAAAGTTTGTTTGTGTCCAACTTGGGGCCACGGAGAGGGCCCTCTGTGTCGGCGGATTAGGCCAGGACTTAAGCAGCCATTAACTGTGGACACACAGAGCAGTCTTTGTGCTACCTCTGCTAATCCTCTGGAGTGGTAAACAGCGCGGGATGTTTACCACGCCAAAGATTAGTAAACAAACCCCATGCAATCAGTCAGACAGAGAACGAGGAGAGCAGTCCTGATATGTGCCTCTGCTGTATAGAGACCCCTATAGACCTGACCTCCACAGCAGTCAGAAACACACACACACACACACACACACACACACACACACACACACACACCACAACAGAGCATTCACACAAACACACACACACACACACACACACACACACACACACACACACCACAACAGAGCATGCACACAAACACACACACAAACTCACACGCACACACACACACACACACACACACACACACACACACACACACACACACTTCTACCCTGGGCTTTAGCTGCTTCTGGGTGCAGCTTGGCACCAGAGTGAGTGGCATTGGCCAAGGGTCAACTAATCAACTAAACTGGACTAAAATCTAAATAATATATTAAATAATATTCCCTTACACCTAGCTCTCTCTCTCTCTCTCTCGCTCTCTCTCTCCCTCCCTCTCCTCTCATATCACATTGCTAATGCTTATAATAATACTGATAAAATGGCCATATTGCCTACTGTAAATCTACTACCCAAAGGTATCTCCTTATCTGTTTCTGAAACTGTTACTAACAAAAATGTTCTCTCTCCCTTGTAGCATGTTCCAATTGTTGAGGGATGTGGAAACACTGCTCCTCACCCCCACTACTCCTCAACTACGCATATGGACAGCCAAACTCTACCCACTCACTCTGTTCTTTTTCTTTCTCTCCTAATCCAGACTATCTTCGCTATGGGACGCTGCTGTACTCTCTCCACCCGGTCTACCCGTAGAAACCCTCTGCCAATTGCACCCACCGCCACCGCACTGCCGTACACTTACTCTACCTCATACCCTATGCTAGCATTTATATACAATATATAACATCGCCACCATCAACATGTTTCTCTGCTCCTACTCCCCTTACCCCTGTAACAGTAAACCTTTGAGCATAGTGTATACCCACTAAACTGGTCTTGTTTGTATCATGTATTTACCACCAGATGTCTGTATATATATTATGTACACCTACCAAATGCAGGATATGTACAACACCTGTTGTTTCCCATCCCCTTCTGCCCATCCCCTTCTGCCCATCCCCTTCTGCCTCAGAGAGAGTGAGCAGAGGAGTGAGCAGAGGAGTGAGCAGAGGAGTGAGCAGAGGAGTGAGCAGAGGAGAGTGAGCAGAGGAGTGAGCAGAGGAGTGAGCAGAGGAGTGAGCAGAGGAGTGAGCAGAGGATAGTGAGCAGAGGAGTGAGCAGAGGAGTGAGCAGAGGAGTGAGCAGAGGAGTGTTTGCGTGTGAGGAGCAGTGGGAGAGCAGCGGACAGAAGCAAAGAGGAGAGAGAGAGAGAGAAAGAGAGAAAGAGAGAAAGATGGTAAGAAAACCTCTGTGACCCATGATTCATCCTACTTGTCTGGCTAATGCTATGAACTCTCCTGGAAAATGTGTCTAGAACAGAGAGGCTGGCAGCACAGTTGGCTGTGGCAATAAGTTAGGTGGTGGGTGAGAGAAACAGAGACAGAGAGAGAGAGAGAGAGAGAGAGAGAGAGAGAAACAGAGACAGAGAGAGAGAGAGAGACAGACAGAGACAGAGACAGAGAGAGAGAGAGAGAGAGAGAGAGAGAGACAGAGACAGAGAGAAACAGAGTCGGAGAGAGAGAGAGAGAGAGAGAGAGAGAGAGAAAGAGAGACAGAGAAACAGAGTCGGAGAGAGAGAGAGAGACACAGACAGAGAGAGAGAGAGAGAGAGAGAGAGAGAGAGAGAGAGAGAGACAGAGAGAAACAGAGTCGGAGAGAGAGAGAGAGAGAGACAGAGAGAAACAGAGTCGGAGAGAGAGAGAGAGAGAGAGAGAGAAACAGAGTCGGAGAGAGAGAGAGAGAGAGAGAGAGAGAGACACAGACAGAGAGAGAGAGATCTCCCCACCTTGCTCAGAGTCAGTGGAGATGGTGGAGCCCATGCTGTCGGTGCGGATGCGGTGCTCTACGCCCGGCACAGACAGCTGCTCCAGACGCCGTTTGAGGTAGCGGTGCTCTCTCTGCAGCTGCTCCTTCACATTCAGGGCCTTCCTGTCCTGCTCCTCCAGCTTCTGCAGACACACCCACACACACACACACACACACACACACACTTCATTAACCTGCCTGCCTGTCTCCAAATGTCACAGTGACATACCATTTCTGCTGTCCTCAACAACAGATCTGTTTTCTCTAGCTGTTTCTACACCAGACAGCGGTTAGTGCGGGCTTGCAGTGGAAAAAAGCCTCCTCAGACAGACACACAGACACACAGACACACAGACACACAAGTGAAACCAAAGCCAGGAGCTCTAAGCTCTGAGCTGGCCATGCAGAGGCCGTAAACAGGAAACAAAGAGTTAACAGGGCGGCACAGCGACGCTGCTCCTGTGACCACACACTCACTCAGCACTTCTCTCCCTGCCCACGCTCATCGGGGGCGTACATCCGCCCGCTGGCGTGACAAAAGGGTGCCAGGGATGCCCAGACCTCTGCCTGCTCTGTGCGCTGTGGCGTCAGACAGAGACACAGCTGGTGCAACCCGCTCGCTGGGTACGCACAGGTGCCTCTGCAAATCTGGTGTTTTAGGCTTTTTTGGGCCAGGGCGTAGGCGCTTACTGTACAGATCGCTAACGTGCTAACGTGCTTCCGTGTGACAGTTTCACGGCCTGGTTTGGGTTCTGCCCTCTCAGGCTCTTCTTCAAAGCTCTTTCCATTTTTAGCTCCATTGGATTTGCTCTTTTTTTTGTGGTGCGTCGTCATCCTGTTTGTGGAATGGAAATGGTTGATTTGAATGAGCTCAGGCCTGCGAGCGTGCATCTGCAAGTCTCACCACAGCGGTGCAACACACACGCACTTCCTGACAGCGAGTGAGCCGCTTCCTGCTCCTAACTGCTGCATGGAAGCCGACTGCTCTACCGCTGCCCAGCATTCGATCCACCCCCGACTTGACTAGCTCACAGACAAGCTAATCCGCTAATACACAGCCAATCAGCTGACTGTGTAGCTGTCAAGACTACTGACAAACAGAGACGGTGTGTGTGTGGTGTGTCAGTGAGGTGCTGTACCTTGATGTGCATCTTGGCCCGTTTGAGCAGGCTCAGTGTGGTGTGTCTGCTGCTGTCCGGACCCAAAGGCACGAGCTGCTTCAGCTGCTCCAGGTACAGCCGCAGTTTGGCACGTCTGGAAGGGAGGGACAGAGAGAGAGAGAGAGAGAGAGAGAGAGAGAGAGAGAGAGAGAGAGAGAGGGCAAAAAGGGGATGGTCAATAACAAAACAAACAAAAGAAAAAAAGCAACACGGTACTTGATCATGAAACTGGAAAGGCTTTAAAGGCTTTCAGACAAACAAATGAGGGCAAACAGGTTGAACA
The DNA here is from genome assembly GCF_900700415.2 of Clupea harengus. Classification (NCBI taxonomy): domain Eukaryota; kingdom Metazoa; phylum Chordata; class Actinopteri; order Clupeiformes; family Clupeidae; genus Clupea; species Clupea harengus. Next base: position 3,064,647 of record NC_045173.1, on the reverse strand, counting down.
AGTGTAATGACACACACACACCCAGTCAGACACTCACATGTACACACAGACAGTGACCTGCTCCAAGTCTCTTTTCCGTATGTTATCTGATAGTTGCTCTATTCATTGCTGGCGTCTGGCTTTAGGAGAGTTCATGAACCCTCCAGCCAATATCCTCACAACTTGGCCTTGGCATTCCATTGCATCGTTTTTCTCTCCTACACAAACAGATCCTACTTTATATCAGCACCACTTTCCGTACTGGCTGGAGGTCTGGTAGAACGTTTGGTGTCAAGGGTGGTTCAGGTACTCTTCCAGGTTTAATGACCGATACATACACACTCACACATGCGTACACATACACACTCACACATGCGTACACATACACACTCACATATCGTACACATACACACACGAGGAGGTTGCATAAGTGTGCAGGCAGCATGCTGCTCTGTCAGCAACATTATGCAACTGTACGGAGCCTGAAAGGCCAAGCTCCCGTTACTACAGTGACCAGCGGGGGAGACGGGCGCTCCTGATGTCAGGCTGGCGGGCGGGCGGGCGGCCGGGCGGGCGGGCGGGAGGGCGGCCGGGGCCAACGGCTCCAGCTCCGCTAATGAACTCTGCTCCGCACTGAAGGCGACGGGCCGCTGAAAAGCGTGGGCCCACATCAATCACACTCGCTACACAACACAGCCTGAGAGAGGGGAGAGGGGAGTAGCACAACCCACACAACACAAGGTCACCATTCAGGACCTGACATAAAGCGCCATATTAGCATAGCACAGAGCTCAGGCCTCTGCGTCTGTAGGGAGGTTTGAAACACATGGGATACTCCAGTACTGTGAACCACAGCTAAATACATACTAATTTACAGTACTGTGAACCACAGCTAAATACATACTAATTTACAGTACTGTGAACCACAGCTAAATACATACTAATTTACAGTACTGTGAACCACAGCTAAATACATACTAATTTACAGTACCGTGAACCACAGCTAAATACATACTAATTTACAGTACTGTGAACCACAGCTAAATACATACTAATTTACAGTCATCTGAGAGGGTGGGAGTGTTCCTTCAGCAGGGCCTTTGTCTATCACATGGACACCACCAAACACACTTAGCATAATAAACCTGATTTCTAACGGAGCGTAGCAATCACAGCTAACCAGTGTCCATATGCAGGGCCAAGACCACGCAGGAGAAGTCCACCTGCTGACAGAAGCCTTCAGCCTTCAACCAGCCTATTACACTCGCCACTGGACCATAGCTACAGCTGCTCTAAAGTATAGGCTGCTCATTCAAGCAGATATTCCACATACAACCGCACACACACACACACACACACACACACACACACACATGTCCGCCTGACACACACACACACACACACACACACACACACACACACACACACAACCACACACACACACACACACACACACACACACACACACACACACACACACACACACACACACACACACACACACACACACACACACACACACACACACACACACACACACACACACACATGTCCGCCTGACACACTGACCTCAATACTTAAAGGGTTGTGCCAGCTCCATCCTGCATCCCCCCACGCGTGTCCCACACAAGAGGCCACAGGCCTGAGGGACACCCGTTACCCTGGGTAACCCGGTGTGTCTCAGGTCACGACCTTTGCTTGAGGGCGCACACACACACACATCATCATCAAAGCCTGCGAGTCCCCCACTTCCCCTGCAGACGCCTGTGAGGTTCACCACAGCACCAGCAGCACCATCCGCCACCCTTGAGGCCCCGGAACCCGTCCCACAGACTGGCTCCTGCAGATGATGTACGGCTGCTGTGCCATTTCAATACAATCTGTACCACTGCAGCATGCTGGGTGAAACCCTTTTACACACGCACACAGACGCACACATATACGCACACACACACACACACACACACACACACTCACAGCCTGTAGGTTGCGTGGGCTAAGTATGGCTCACAGTTGACCCACGTGCTGCACCAATGCCAAACATGCCTCAAACTGTGCGTCAGGGCAGCAGCACCCATCTTCCCTTTCCTCCCCGGACGCCCTCTGACCTCTGATGACCTGACAGCCAGGCTCCTCCGGGCGGCCATTACCAGCGGCCCCAATCACACAGCAGGCCTCAGCTCTCTCTCTCTCTCTCTCTCTCTCTCTCTCTCTCTCTCTCTCTCTCTGCAGCGCTGTCTGTCTGTCTCAGGAGCCACGCAACACCTGGGGCCGTCTGCCACGCTGGCCCTGCCTGTCCACTTCACCTTCTTTTTCAAGTCCTCCTCTCAAACATGCTTTCACTTTCGTTCTCCCTCTTTGCCTTGTCTGTGATTAATGAAGGACAAAGAGGCACAACAAGGCACAAGCCTCCCCTCATGTGTGTGTGTGTGTGTGTGTGTGTGTGTGTGTGTGTGTGTGTGTGTGTGTGTGTGTGTGTGTGTGTGTGTGGGAGGCACTTCACAGGAAGGACTGTGGTCTTTAGGAGACCCGCTGACGCCTTGGGGTACTGTGCTGACCTCCTCTCTCCTCCCTCTGGGAACTTGTGTATTGTGTGTGTGTCCCTGCCTTTTCTGCCTCTCTCACACACACACACACACACACACACACACACACACACACACACACACACACAAACACACACACACACACACACACACACACACACATACACACACACACACACAAACACACACACTCACACACACACACACACAAACACACACACACACACACACACACACACACACACACACACACACACAGGTGTGGGCTATTGTGTTGTTGGCTGTCCAGGAGAGAGTGCTCTGACCACAGGGCCCAGGGACACCATGTTCTTCCTCCATCACAGACCCTCTCCAGCCTCTCCACTGCTCCATCTAACCCCATGACACACAACAGACTGCTATGAGTACACCAGGCCCACAAAAAGCCAGCCTCGAAAATGTAACGAGAGGGAGGGAGGGAGGGAGGGAGGAAGGGAGGGAGGGAGGGAGAGAGGGAGGGAAGGAGGGAGGAGGGGAAAAAAAAGAGAAAACACACCAGAATAAAATCTCTGTGGTCTAGGCCCTGTGCAGGTGCAGAGAGACAGACAGACAGGCCTTTGCTTCAAGAGTGTGTGAAAGTCTTCCCTCCCGCTCGCTCGCTTTCATTCCCCCTCTTCCCCTGGGGCAGCCGCTCAACCCAGCCGCTCCACCCAGCCCCCTGCCCCCCCCTCCCCTGCCTCTGTCCCTCAAACCTGCTGGCACCAGTGGGTCCTTGTCTTGCTGCTGGAGAAGTGGAGTGTTCAGATGGGAGTAGGGTGGGGGCCCGGGGCCCGCACCTCCAACCTGTCTGCTCCCACCACATCAAGCAGCTGGAGCAGCACCAAGGGAAGCAGGCAGGAAAGGGAGGTTGGCCGCAGGGGAGCAGAGGAGGGGCTCTGGCCATACAAGAGAGCGAGGGAGAGAGAGAGAGAGAGAGGGAGAGAGAAGGGAGAGAGGGAGAGAGAGAGGGAGAGAGGGAGAGAGAAGGGAGAGAGGGAGAGAGGGAGAGAGAGGGAGAGAGAAGGGAGAGAGGGAGAGAGAGAAGGGAGAGAGGGAGAGAGAGAAGGGAGAGAGGGAGAGAGAAGGGAGAGCGGGAGAGAGGGAGAGAGGGAGAGAGGGAGAGAGAAGGGAGAGAGGGAGAGAGAAGGGAGAGAGGGAGAGCGCGCTGGTGGAAACGTTCATCCCTGGCCTGGAAAAAAAGGGGCCATTGAGTGCAGCGAGTGAGTATGCTCAGCTGCGGCGGGCTGGGCTCCACACGCTCACATCATCCGAGGGGGTAACCCGAGCCAACAGCCAGCCCCCTGGCCTCCGGCCCGCATCTCCTCTCCTCTCTCACACCTCTCCAGAGAAAACAGGACGTACCCCCCCTGCACCAGCGTGTACCCCACCCCAAATCCCCAAGCCCCAGCCCCAAGCAGCCGCGCCTTTACTACTGTTTATTTACCAGAGCCAGGACCCAGTCCCACCTGCACGGCTCCACACACACACACACACACACACACACACACGCACACACACACGCACACACACAGAGACACACACACACACACACACACACACACACACACAGACACACACACACACACACACACATGCACACGCACACACACACACACCAGTTGAGAGAGAAGGCTGAGAGTGTTTCAGGCCCATTTCAGAGGGGAGCAGGAATGGGGTGTGGTCCCTGCAGCGGAAATCACTGGCAGGAATAGGAACATGGCAGTTATGCTTTTCATTTTCTCATGGTCTTTTTTTCTCTCCGTGTGTTTACGTTGGTGCTTCGCTGAAAGAGGGCTGCCTGCTTGGCTGTTTTTCTGCCTTTTGATCCTGCTGTGATCTACATCCTTTTCAAAAACAGCTTGTCGTGAAACAAACAGTAATTGCCTTTACACAAATTGTTGAGTAGTTGAATTACGATGTAATTTTCAAACCATTAAGTGAGAAATGAACATACTGACTTAATTAAGACCAAACAGCACCCATTTGTAATGCTGGTATGAATTACATTTTTTTTCCACTGATCTGAAAAACCAAAAAGCTAGCATCAGTGCAGATGTTTCTGTTTGGTATGTGTACAGCTAAACGACTTCATTCTGCCTTTATATTTCAAATGGATGGCCCAAACTAAACTCAACCACACATTTCTGTTTATGTTAGAAATAGTAGCACCCAGACCTATACAAATGTAGCATTTTACATGTCCAATACCTTGCCAGCCTAATCCTTTTGAGAGTGCAATCATGATACATGACACACTATTTAGCACAGGCCCTTGGGATCTGCAGTCTTTCCTGTCAATACATCCAGTTCTCTTCTTGTGACCTTTCTTTCCCTTCATTTATGTCTGCATCACTCTATTTTCTGTGTGTGTGTGTGTGTGTGTGTGTGTGTGTGTGTGTGTGTGTGTGTGTGTGTAGAGAGGCGGGGCCAGTGTCTCTGGGCCACGTGCTGGCTCCCGCCGTGACGCACCGCCACTCTGTGTTGTTTTTTTTCTTCCTCCTCTTCCCTCTCCACTCACGTTCTGCTTGTTATTCCGACAGTGGGTCCAGCGCACGCAATGTTTATCAGTTCCCTTAAACAGCCCGGCACACCAGCCTTGGACTGACATGCATGCTACTCTGTGCAGCGCTGCACTGGCCACCAGCCTTGCTTGTCAGACATGCACCCCTGGGTTCCCATATCTCCACTCCTAGACAAGAACCACTTTGGCCATTAACCCTTTGGTTCTGGGTTCCAGTGTGAGAAGAACCTCTTTCACTACTCACACACTTACTCAAAATGCCTTGAGCACTAATCTTATGAGCGGACAGACAGACAGACAGACAGACAGACAGACAGACAGACAGACAGACAGACAGACTGAGCAGCCTCACGGCCCAGCAGAGCAGCTCAGGTGCAGGCGTCTCCAGGGACCAGTGTGCACTGACACCATGGGGCCAGGTGAAGGTGCTGACGTTTGGCTCGTAACAAGGAGCGGTGGGACTGTGAAGGCCCATAAATGTGTGTGATCGGCTGGTGCTACAGGGCCCTAATGGGCTGTAATGGCTGCTAACAAGGCAGTAAAAGCTGTCTGTCTGGAGCTCCACACATCCACCAGGGAGTGACCACCTGACCAAGCTCCCCTGCCTGCTTCACAGCGCTCAGTTGGTCCCCATCACCAGCCCTGTCTGCCTGCCTGTCTGTCTGTCTCTCTGTCTGTCTGTCTGTCTGTCTGTCTGTCTGTCTGTCCCGCTCTATCACCGACACATGCAGGGCCAAGTGCCTCTCCTGCAGAACCTAGATTCACACAGATGCTCCTCAGCCTTCCCCCACAGCAGTGGACAGCATTAACGGGAGGGGAGGGGGCTTCAGAGGAGGGGGGCTGTGTGATGGGATAGTTGAGAAGAGACAGGGCATTATGGTCTGACCAGACAAACAGACCTCAACCACTCTCTTTCCTATACACTCTCTCTCTCCCTCATACACACACACACACACACACACACACACACACACACACACACACAGTCTCACACATGTAGGCCCTGTTCACACGCCATCTCTGTGACATGGAAAACAATGTTTCTTCCCCTCGGGAGGGAAACACTACCTCCAGCCGGTTGGGAACAGAGCCGCATGAGCCCACAGTGAGGGTGACACACTAGAATAAGTGAAAGGCAACTCTCTCACCATTAGTGGGGGGCGCTCACGCCCCCTCCCCCCCCCCCCCCTCCCCCTCCCCCCTCTCTCTGCCCATGAGTAATGGCAGCTCTGGTCAGCCTGACCTGAAGGCGCCCCACTGAGACTCTACCCTGTGAAACACCTCTGGCCCAGAGCCAACTCTGCTGCCCCACGGGCAGAGGTCGAAGGTCAACCCCACTAGCCCAGCTGGGTTTCCTCCTCCCCTGCATTATGTTGGCTGCCTGGGCTCAGAGCGTTCCGAGATGCCGCAGCAGCATCCCCACTGTAACCCTCCTGCCTTGTTGTCACTCCACACATGCCATGACATATTATAATCCAGAATGAAAAAAAAATCAATCAGACACAATATTTGTTTTCAGCGCACAGCTTCACCGATCAGTTCTAAATGGATGCAGACTTTCCAAATACCCCATTCAAATGAGATGGCATCACCAATCCAAACTAAGCCGTTTATCTGATGCAACAACAAAAACAAACAAACAAATATTCAAATGGGGGCCCACTTAAAATAGCATGGTCGGCTTACAGGACTGCTGGGTTGCGTGTGAACCAGTTTGTGTGTGCGTGCGTTCCGTGTTGATGTTTGTGTGTGTGTGTGTGCGTGCGTTCCGTGTTGATGTTTGTGTGTGTGTGTGTGTGTGTGTGTGTGTGTGTGTGTGTGTGTGTGTGTGTGTGTGTGTGTGTGTGTGTGTGTTGGTGTTTGGACGCTGGTCACTGACGGACTGGCCCACTTTTGGCCACCGGCAGCAGGAGGCAGAACATGAAACAGATGGGAGAGAGAGCGAGAGAGCGAGAGAGCGAGAGAGAGAAAGGGGGATGAAAATAGAATGAGTGGAATGAAAGAGAGAGAGAAAAAAGAAGAGAGAGAGAGAGAGGCCCAAGGACTAAACACATATTCATCTGCAGAGCCTTTCAACGACGCCTCATCAGCAGGAGCTTGTCACACACACACACACACACACACACACACACACACACACACACACACACACACACACACACACACACACACACACACACACACACACACACACACACCCACACACACACACACACACACACACACATGTTTATATTTAGGGGGATGAGGAGAGGGAGGGGTGACGTGACGTGTCATCCTCAACAGAGGAGCCGTGGAGAGAAAAACAGCAGACAGCGACGGAGCCAATGGGGGCGGGGAAGCCCAGAAGAAAGATCTCCTTTCAGATAAGGGATGGCGTCCGTCTAGGAACGCGCTCGCTCGCTGTGTTTGTGTTCTGTTATTGGGCCACCACACCCCTCATAGAACATTTGTTTGTGTCTGAGTTGCGTGAGTGTGTGTGTGTGTGTGTGTGTGTGTGTCTGTGTGTGCGTGCGTGCATTTGGTGGAAAGCTCTCCAAAAAACACACAAGGAACAGGAGACAGGCTTACTCACGTGTCCGCACTCTCACACGCTTGCGACGGAAACTATCAACAACACTTTTGCAAAACACAGCTAGCCCTAGAGGGGCAGGCGAGAGCGGGAGGGGAGGCAGAGCGAGGCATAAACAGAGACTTGGCAAGCACTGGCAAAAATAAGGCTCTGCTGTGGCAACCAGCCCAACCGGAGTCTCAAGAGTGTCTTGCCCGCTCCACCAGTGACTGACATTCTCCCCTACTGGTCTGAAGGCGGGGGATAGGGGGACAGAGACAGGGGGTGAGAGGAAGAGAGGGCTGGCATTTCCGCTTGGCACTGGAGGGCATGTCAATTAGTTCCATTTGTCTTTTTTTTCTCCCTCCGTCCCTTTTTCCAAAACAGAAACAAACCCTGGAGGTACAAAAGCATGTCAGATTACAGCCGTTTCTCCTGCTCCGCTGACAGAAACAGATGTGTGCCTCCACACGGCGGAGAGGCTCGGAGGCCGCGCTCTGCATCGCTCTCCCACTGAAATGAATGGGTTTGCATGTCTGCTCCCTCTCACCACACACACACACACACACACACACACACACACACACACACACACACACACACACACACACACACACACACACACACACACACACACACACACACACACACACACACACACACACACACACACACACACACACACACACACACACACGCACACACACACCAGCTAAATTAATAGTTTATGCCTTTCTCCCTCCTTGTCCCCCTCTTCTGTAAAAGCACTCCAAAGGACTTGCTCCTTGACGCTTTACAGTCATACAACATTCAATCATAGCATTAAAAACGGAGGGGGAAATGAAAAAACTAAAACAGAAGTGGGCTAAGCAAAACCACCTGTGCGAATAAAGAGAGAGAGACAGAGACACGGAGAGAGAGATAAAGTAAGAGAGTCCTGCTGATGACCGATTTTAATGGCAAGTCTGTGCTGAAAATCTCTCCATGTTCAATAAACAAGGCAGCCTGTGGCTCGGCGCTCTGTAAATGATTTAACACCAGCGGATCCACTGACATGCCGTAACCCGAGAGCCAGCCGTCACCACACAGGACCCGAGCCAGCCTGCAGCGCGCGGCCTAGCATAACCACCAGAGTCCGTCCGCACTGCAGCCGATCAGCCTCAGCACTCTCTCTCTCTCTCTCTCTCTCACTCTCTCTCTCTCTCACTCTCTCTCTCTCTCTCACTGTCTCACTCACTCTCTCTCTCACTCTCTCTCTCTCTCTCACTCACTCTCTCTCTTTCTCTCTCTCACTGTCTCACTCACTCTCACTCTCTCTCTCACTCTCTCTCTCTCACTCACTCCCGTTGGCCACATTGGGCACACAGAGTGGAGAGAAAGAGAGAGAGGACTGCAGCTCCTGGACCCTACCTTACAAGGGCAGGCCACTAGTGCACAGGCTGTGCAGCCCAGAGTGCCATCCCCAGACAGCGGCCAGCGGCCAGCCGACAGCGGCTCAGGCTGTGCCCTGCGGCAGACTACCCAGCCTGAGAGCGTGGGAGCCAAGCAAGGGGCAAAGGGCTGAGGCAACTGTGAGGTGTTTACCTGCAGACCCCAGCTATGGGAGCGTGAGGGCCCCCTCTCTGAGGCTGGAGCTTTCCATTAACACGCTCCAGGCTGACCCCCTTCTCTTTCCTCTCCCCTCCCCTTCCCTCCTCTCCCCTTCCCTCCCCTTCCCTCCCCCTCTCCTCTCCTCTCCTCTCCCCTTCCCTCCTCCCCCTCTCCTCTCCTCTCCTCTCCTCTCCCCTTTCCCCCCTCCTCCTCTCAGCCTGTCCTCTTCTGGTTACACAACTGCACATTCCAGCATGTGAGTGTGTGTGTGTTTGACCTGAATTCGGAACTGTAACCCATAGATCAGCCACATCTCTCCTGCCTTGCAGCTATGTGCAACCTATTGCCCTCGACACACCACCCTCGTTCACCTGCATGTCTCCCTCCCAGAGCCTCTCATTGTGTGCTTCAGTGGCATGATTTCACGACTTGTAGGCTAAATGTAGGCTAAACTGACATTTTTATGAGGTGCGGCATTGGCTGCTTTCTGCCCATTAAAAGAAAAAGCAGGGAAAAAAATGGTGACTTGACTGCAGCAACAACACCCCACACAGAGGCTTAGAGAGTCCCACTGCCTTTGTGGGTGTATGGGTAAGAACTAGTTTTGTGTGTGTTAAACACACACTTACATTGCCGTCAACAAAGAAAACACTGTGCATGTAGATACAGATATATGTCCCCAACCTTACAACCTTACAAAGATATACATTACGAGTGTCTTGTTGTCCCCGTCTCTTTGATTTAGAAGTTAATGTTTATACACCTCCTCAATTATGACCAGAATGCATTTCCCTCCACGAGGAGCGTACAGATTACAGCAGAGAGAAGAGGAATTCCACACCTCCTCCTGACCTGCACTCTGACCTGTGTACACACACACACACACACACACGCACGGGCGTACATCTACACGATCATGTGATGTACACACTCACACTCTCACACAAACACACCCTTACATGCCCTCACGCACGCACATGTACGTACACACTCACACGTCACGTCCACACACACATAATAGCGCCTTGTCACGACACATTGTCTGGCGCCCGTCCTCTTGAGCGGGGGGGGGGGGGGGGGGGTGAGTCAGCACGGGTGTGGCCAGAGAGCAGATGTGGTAAAGGGCCACATGGGTGCTCCCAGAAACAAGGCCCATTGTGACATCACTGTGAGTTGTGGCCTCGGAGCAGAGGGTTCAACCAATGGGCCGAGACCTTCACACCTGGATTCTCAAGGTGATTAACCCCATGTGCAGCAGAACAGATGTGTGTGCAGGGATCACAACATTTGGACATTCCTGGTAGCCCTTTAGGCAGGCTTTCTTCAGATCTGGTATTATGAGAGGTAGATATATTCAAGAAAGCAATACAAACATTGATGTATTAAGCACAGACTGCATTATTATTATTATTATGCATCTGAAAGTATAGTAATGTGTGCTCTTTTTCTTCAGTTCTTTTGGGTGCTCCCCTAACCCCCCCCCCCCCCCTTGCACTGAAAGAAATGGAGCTGTTTTTGTTTAGTTTAGGAGTGCTACAAGTCATGCTATACTTTGAGGTATGACAGATCAGATGGAATGCTTAAGTCACATCTGAAGCACGAGAGACGGATGTGTAAGCTACCCTTTCAACGGACAGTATGTCTTAATCAGTCTTAAAATAAACCACACACTCACAAACTTAAATGCTTGCTAGTGTTAGCTTTTTGACCCCATAGACTAGGCTTGTAACATTCAGCCTATAAAACCTTTAGCTTTAACACATTAGCTCGTTACAATTGGATGTCTCTTGCCTGGTGTGCATGCATTGTGTAGGTTGATGTTCTAGTATTTTAAGATTATTTCATAAATAACATTGGCAGGAATGTTTATGAAAAACGAAAAAAGTCAACAACTTTCCTAACACAGCCAAACATCAAGCAAGTGCAACAAAAGACATATTAGCTATTACTGACTCGTGCAGCATGGCCAGCTAGGCATCTGACTTGCATCCTTTTGTGTCTTTTAGCTCTCGCCAACGAATAAAAGCCATCCTGAGACTGACTCTTGTTTGGTCTCTTGCGCGGTTACTCTCTTCTCCTCTACCTTGCTTCCTCCAACAACAGCGTTACGTAGTTCTTGCGACAGGTTACGTCGCTTTGGACACCAAAGTCAGTGTTTTGAAGCTGTAATTTTAGGGTAAAATACATAATGTTGCTTTACATACAAAGCGTCATCCTGCAGTTATTGTTCAATTATTTTTCTCTTCTGCTCCCGACTCAGGTTGCCTTTTCATCATGCCTTCCATAAAGTGCTGCCTATAGTTTTTTCATACAGTCATATATATAGTGTATAGCCTATATTGTTTGAATGGTGTAGTAGTCTGAAAGGTAAATAGTAGATTATTATCTA